>NW_008669637.1:0-4871 GCF_000695815.1 Acanthisitta chloris
TTGTAGCGGCCGAGGAGCGGTGCGTGAGAGGCAGCCCCGGCGGTCTGCCCGGTGTTGGCCGAGTTTAACTGCACGTCTTAAAAACCCAACTCGCGTTTTTAACTTCGTAGTTTCCTTTCCGAACGCGGACGGTGGTGTGAGTTGTTCTCTCCTTTTTCCGTTGGTCTCTTCAACGTTTTTCAGGGGGACGTCTGATTACAACGTGCTACTTCGTAGAAAAGCAAACCAGCTTTGTCAGTCGGTGCGTGAGGAAAGAGCAAAAAAAAAGAGCCAGAGCTGGTGAACTGAGGTCAATGGAAACGCATGCTGAATGAAGCTTTGCAGTAATTTTGGCTCTGCTTAAGGACAATAAACAGGAGTTGCTCTGATAAGATTGTCCGATGTCACGTGCTTGCTGCACCATTGAATATCTAATTAATGATCAATCTGGTGTACAGCTAGTCAATAAATAGTAAGAGCTTTACCTATAGCATGTTGCCAAGTTCCCCTAGTTTCCATGCACTTCTTTGCCAGCACCATTATTTCATTTTGTTTGTAAACATAAAGATTTGTATTCAGTAGACTATTACTCTCACATGTATCTTCTTTTTCCTAACAATCACCCAGCTTCCTTCAAGGACTAAGCGTCTAACTCTGTTCAGTTTACTAACCTGTGTTTGTGGTAACTTTTTGGTTTAGGTTTTGCAGGAAGTGCTTCTTGACGGCTATAAGAGAAAGTGGAACACATTGTCCTCTCTGCCGGGGGAGCGTGACTAAAAAAGAAAGAACGTATCCCAAAAGGGCTCTAGATGTTGAAAACAATATGAAGAGAGCTTCTGGGGGCTGTAGATGCTGTGAGAAGCAGGTAGAGTAAAACTTTAAAAAAAGTTGAATACATTTCTTTCTTGTTCCTGACCAGACACACTTCTACCATGTATCATTCTTGTCTTGGAGTTAAAGAGTCTCTAGCACTTGGAACTTGGCTTGTGCACGTACTAGGCTTCCAGTGCCTGCTAGGTATACCTAACACATGTAAAACTGAAGGAGGATCTTGAACTGTCTTTGAAGGCATTTTATGTGGAGTGCCAGTTTTCTCCCCCCACATATGGGAAAAACTGGATTGAGCTATAAAACTGGCAGAAGAAAAGTTTGGGAGATGAACATGAAAGTTGCAGATATATGGATAATCTCAGAAACTTTCAGTATGGAAATAGAAGTGCTTAAAGCTTCTATAAAATATAATTTAAAACCAAAAAATGTGGGTTGTTTATTTTCAGTACTCATGCAGTCACATGTAATTTCCTCCTTTCTCATCAGTCTTTTTACATTCCCTTCATTTCCTTTGTAAAGGGGTCATTATTTTTGAAACATTGGGTGAAATCTTGACACCCCCCCCTCACTGAAACCAAGAGTAACCTCTCTTCTGGTATAAATGGATGTAGGATTTCAGCCACACATTTTGTTGGTAATAAATTGCATCAAATCCAGGTAGTCTTCATGTTTGTTTCCTTTTACTTGGGACTTATTTCTGCCATTGTGAAGATCAGCACTAGTGGAAACCTGAGCTGCTTGCTTTGTTCCACATGATTCATTAGGATGAAAAGCAGAGATAAACTAGTAGCAAGCTGGTAAACTGGAAGGAAGAACCAAACAGATCCCCAGAAGAACTTTAATGGAATTTAGGCACAGGCATGTGAGATATGATTTTGTTCAGCCTCGAAACCTGTGAACACCTTTTAACAGTGCTGTTGGACCGGAAATTCTGATTTAGGACATGTCCAACACTGCTGTCTTCTGACAAATCTAAGCAACTCATTGTCTTATCCTGGATTTAAGGCAGCTTTAAGTCGGTGTTCATTCACCTATTTTTTTACCCTCCCCTGTCAAAGGGAAAAGGAACACACCTAATGCAAGAAAAACATTTGCTCTGTACACAGTAACAGCAGGCCAGAGAAGACTGAAGGAGCAGTGGTGCTTATCCCACCCTCATGGCCCCTCTCTGTTGTAGCTCATCAGCTGTTGATCCTGGATATGGGAGATGTAGTTCCAGTGGCTTTTTTTCAGTTAAGTGGCATTTAGTCGCATCTTTCACCCCTGAGAGAGCTCTCAGATGCCCATCGGTTTGGGGAGTGGCAGTGTTCTCCAGTCTCACGGAGTGACAGAGGCTCTAAGGAAAGAGGAATTCAAGAAGTTCTGTTGGTGAAGAAAGTATTCATGCCCAGAGGGGAGACCCAAGTTCTGGTTTCTGCTGCATATGATGTCTATATAATTCCTGCATGCATTGCTTTCTGTTGGCAGAATTACCTCTTCCTTCTGTCTCTGGATTTACTAGTATGATTTCAGTAATTTGGCATTTCATTTTCAGGTTAGATTTTCGTGGATGAGACAGCATTATAAAACCTGTAAGAAGTATCAGGATGAATATGGTGTTTCTTCTATTATTCCAAAATTAGAGATTTCCCAAGATCCAACAGGGAACAGGTAATCAGGGTGTTCTGTGTATAACAATGCACCTTCTTCTTTCCCCAACTACTCTCCCCACAGAAAGTACTTTTTTTTTCCAGGGCATTCCTTCTTTTTGCAATAATTATTGTCCATATTTTTGTGTTTCAAAATATGAGTTTTTCCAGGTATTTTTCTTTACTCGTAGCATACAGAAGAAACCCTTTCTGCATGATGGTTTGGATGTCTTCTAGAGACTCTCCTAAAAAAAGTATTTAGTATTTGTAGCTTGCTTTCCTTGCCGTGACAGCATTTGAGCAGCTTACTTTGTAACGTATTTCATAATATTTACCTCTAGGGAATTTCCCTTCTGTTTTTATCCCACTCACACCCTTTTCCTAAGGTTGTTTTAGTGAGTATGCTGTTTCAAAACATCACTGTGCAAGCTTTTGCTTTCTGATTGAATTTATTTTGGACTGGTCTCTTATGAAATGTATAAGAAACTCCAGTATGTTACACACCATAAAATCAAGCTACACTTACCATTTGTTTTCAGGCAGTAAACTGAAAGAACTTTCTTGTTCGTACATTCTCACTGATATATTTGGTTTGGTTGGGGATTTTTGCTTATTTTAGAAGACCTATTCTTACATATTAGTTTCTCAGAGCTTTGTCATATATAGCTTGTCCTTAAATTGCTTTATTTTGACATCAATTTTCTGTTTTTAGCAGTCTGAACTGCTCTGTGTTTGGTTTTCAACCCATCAGTATATCGAAAGTGGAACTTTAAGCTGTTACCAGAATTAGCTGCAGTAATGTTTCACTCAAGTGTCTGGATATCTGTTATATCATTATTTATTGAGTCTGCCACAGTATGGTACCTGTGCTCACAATATTACAGAAGTGTAACGAAAATGTACCATGACCATATTTGTGACTGTAAATATTTGTGTTCTTAGTGCAATCAGCATGTCTGAACAGTTTCTTCTGGCTTAGCTAGAGGTGCATATATGGCCAAATTTGCTTTCTAAAATGTTCCTCTGTTACTCTTACTTTAGGAAATAAGTTTGTTTTGTGTTCAGCATAGGAAAACTTACCTTGCTATAGTTGAAAGTTGCAAATTATTTATGTAAGCACGTGACAGTCAAAGGCCTATTTACATAGTCCTAAGTCAAAAACCTTAGGAAGTGCCACCTGTCATACATTAATACAGGTTATAATGCTCTTTGAGTTACTTGGCTGCCATCTCCTTTACCATTCTTGTTGGCTAAATGTTTATTGTAACATATGCTGTTGTCCTGTAAAGTTGTGTAGTGTTCCACCAAGGGTCATTGTGGTAACTAATTTAACTGGAGAAGTCACAGTCAACAGGAAATTATTAAATGTGACAGTCACTTGCAAGAGGGCTTAGAAGGGTGATCCAGGGAATGACAGGCCTGTCAGCCTGATCTAGGTACCAGGGAAGGTCATGGAGCAGATCATCTTGGGTGCCATCATGAGGCATGTGCAGGACAACCAGGGGATGAGGCCCAGCCGGTATAGATTTAGGAAAGGCGGGTCCTGCTTGACCAACTTGGTCTCCTATGAAAATGTGACTCGCTTAGTAGATGAGGGAAAACCTGTAGATGTTGCCTGTCTAGACAGCTGTAAAGCGTTTGACACAGTCTCCCACAGCATTCTCCTGGAGCAGCCCATGGCTTGGACAAGTATACACTCTTTGCTGGGTTAAAAACTTGGCTGGATATCTGGGCCCGGAGAGTGATGGTGAATGGTGATTGCATTCAGTGTCCAGTCATGCGTCAAAGCTCAGTATTGGGGCCAGTCCTGTTTGATGCCTTTATCAGTGATTTGGATGTGGAGATTGAGTGCATCCTCAGTAAGTTTGCAGATGACACCAAGTTAGGTGTGAGTGTTGATCTGCTGGAGTGTAGGAAGGCGCTGCAGAGAGACTTTGACAGATTAGATTGATGGGTGGAGGACAACTGCATGAGGCTCGTTGGGATCCTTGCGAGGGACGGACTACAGCACACCATTATGATGCTCTGATAGCCAACTTTATTTAGGGCACCTAACTATATAGTAAAATGTCTCCCGTACATGCAGCTACGCGCTGATCACACAACTTTAGATTGGTTGGTCAGCCTGCCAATGCGTACAATTCTTACTTAAGATAGGTTACAAGTTTAAGCTGCATCCCACTCTCACATCCTGGGAAACTGATAACAAGAACATGAGAACCTAAACAACAGTGCTATTCCCAGCTTGTTAGCAAGATGACTTATCTATAAGGCAGTAAAACCAAAACTAAACCTAAAAACCCTGGCAGCAGGAGAGAGCAAGACCATTATAAGGTGTTGCATTGAAGACACAGGAATGCATGAAGATAAAAACAAGGTCAGCAAGACCTATTTTGTGTGTCTTGTTTTTAATTGCTTAAGCATTCCTTTAAC
>NW_008669637.1:4932-13124 GCF_000695815.1 Acanthisitta chloris
ACCATTGGTTGAGTTACAGCCCCTCTGCTAGCCAGTCCCCAGCAGAGGCTCAATAAGGCAAAGTGTCTGGTCCTTCACATGAGTCACAACAGCCCCAGCGTGGCGCTACAGGCTTGGGGCAGAGTGGCTTCAGACCTGCTCAGCAGAAAGGGACTTTGGGAAGTGGCTGACAGTGGCTGAACATGAGCCAGCAGTGTGCCCAGGTGGCCTATCAAGAATAGTGTGGCCAGCAGGACTAGAAAAATGATTGTCCCATTGTACTTGGCACTGGTGAGGCCACACCTAAAGTACCGTGTTCAGTTTTGGGCCCCTCACTACAAGAAAGACATTGAGGTGCTGGAGCACGTCCAGGGAAGGGCAACAAAGCTGGTGAAGGGTCTAGAAAACATGTCCTATGTGGAGTGGCTGAAGGAGTTGAGCTTGTTTAGCCTGGAGAAAAGGAGGCTCAAGGGGGACCTTATCTCTCTCTACAACTATCTTGAAGGAGGTTAGTAGTGAAGTGGAGGTTGGTCTCTTCTGCCTTGTCTCAAGTGAAAGGACAAGAGAAGATGGCCTTAAGTTGTGCCAGGGGAAATTCATATTGGATATTGGAAACATCTTGTCACTGAAAGAGTGGTTAGGTATTGGAATAAGTTGCCCAGGGAGGTGGTTCTCTGGAGGTGTTCAAGAGCTGTCTGGATGTGGCACTTAGGGATATTGTTTAGGGGAGATTATGATGGTGCTAGATTGATGGTTGGATCTTGAAGGTCTCTTCCAACCTTGATGATTCTGTGATTCTGTAAATAATGAGACATACCTTGATCCAAAGGAAAAGTTGTGAGAGTTAGGATATGTGCCATTTTATGTGGTCTTGAAATTCATGGAACTGAATTCTCTCACTCCTCCCCCGTTACTGTTAAACTTTTAAAAATTTTGATAGTAGAACGAAATAATTTCAATTTTCGTTTCTTTCCTTTGACTTCATTTAAAGTAGCAGGAGTGATGCAGTATCTGCAATATCTGATAATGGCGAGATGGCTAATAATCAAATACTTCAAGGAGAAACAAGGTAGGCTGCTTATTTTTCTATGGTTATTATTAAAACAGATGCAGATAGTCACAGTACAAGCTTCCACTAACTTAATAAAAACCCCAAAACAATCACAGACAAATACTTAGAATGAGTTGTATTAAAAATCCTGTTGTTTCTTCTACATTTGCATCTGTATGTAGAATTTGGGGTTTTTTTCAGTACTCTTCTGAAGGATTTGCACTAAAAGATGTTAGCAGTAAGCACAGGGTGTAGCTGCCATTGGAACAGAAGAATTTTCTGAAACCCAAGTCTCAGAATAATGAATTTAGGCATACAAATAATAAATGTGCTTTAAAATTGCAATTTAGAAGTAGCCCTAGAGCTCCATTAGGTCTGCTGCTATGTCAGTGAGGGTGCAGGGGTTTTTTTTGCTGTTGTTATCAAAACAAGGGAAAACAATGATGAGATAACAGATGCATTAAGCTTTCTGTCACACTACTTGTAAAACTCTGTTCCTTGCTTAGTACTGTGTATTTCTGTTTACAGTGGACACCCAACCTTCAAATGTCCTCTGTGTCAGGAAGCCAATTTTACCAGACAGCGCTTGCTGGATCACTGTAATAATAGACATCTTTATCAGATAGTTCCTGTGGTAAGTAGGGTTGCTTTTGTATGTTTCTTAAGCTACTTTCATTGTAATTATGTGGACAATTTTAAATGTGCAGTAACTACTCTCTATCTGTAACAATCACTGTGGTTTGAGACAGACAATATACTTCATGCAGTGCATTTAACTTGAGGAATGACTTTCATGTGAAAACGTTTCATGTCCAGCTTGGTGCTTCTAAGGCATTTCTGACTTAGCTGTCTCATTTATCTTGATGTGAAACAAACTCAGTTTTTGAGCCTGACACTTAACTCTTCTTCATTTGGTAGTTCAGATCTGTTTCTATAGAAGCCTATTTGTAACATAACTATTGCTTCATGTGAAACCTACAGTTAGTTGAAAAGTAATCTAAGGTAATCAAAGGGTCTGAATGAGGAAAATCTGTTTGGTTTTCTATTCTTTTCATCTGTATAGGGTGTGTTATTTTTTGACTTACTTGATCATCTCAATTTTATGACAATTCTCCCAAACAATGAATAGGATGCAGTAATCACTTTCCCTTCTAAATCTTAAAACCCCAGAAATTAACTGGGTGTCAGACAGGCATGATAGTTTTCCACTCCTAAGAGAAACACTTTAGAAATGTAGCAAGTTGAAATGTAATTTTTGAATGTTTCACAACTGGAAGGGAAAAGCACTCTGAGAACCATCACTTGATGTTAATATCTCTACTGTATTTTGTTAGTAGATGAGTAACAGACTAGTTATTCCTGTAGAACATGTCTTTAATGCATTCTGTATTGCCAGTAACTTGTTTTTTAAAATTCTCTCTCTTTCTCCTCCCCCTCCCAATTCAGATCTGTCCTATTTGTGTATCTCTTCCTTGGGCAGATACTAACCAAGTTACTAGAAATCTTGTTAGCCATCTAAATCTAAGACACCGGTTTGACTACGGAGAATTTGTGGTAAGCTTTTTCTTCTTTGATATGTTGGACAATAAATGTTAACCTTTTTTTCTATAAATAAAAATGCCAGATAAAAAATTTGTATCAGACTTGTGCTCTGGACATGCTGTGTTCCTGCTCTGTATGGAACTTGGAAGTAGACCTATCTGTTCTTAAACTTTCTGTTATCAACATGAAGTGCTACTGGGAATAGGTGTTGTTGATAGTTAAGCAGCTCCAAAGTAATGACTTAAGTCTTTATCATAGTAATCTCAACCTGAACTATTTATTGCTTTTACTCTATTTCTCACAACAGCTTAGTACTGCTGCTTCTGGGTGAAATAAATGGATGCTACTCTGTTTTATTGACATTATTAACTTTTTATGGCAGAAATTGCTAACTCATAATCTCAGGACTCAAAGTACAGCCTGACTAGCTGGTATTGCTGCTATAGCCTCTCTTCCAGTATGTTGAGAGAGAGAGAGACACTGAAAGGGATGTGTCATTAAATCAGTATTCAGGTTGTCTTCTTTCAGGTTCACTTTGAGTAAATGACCTTGGAGTAGATGCAGAACTACAAACACAGATGTAGTCAGTGCGTGGTTCATAAGTCAAGCCAGCCAGTTGGGTCCTGAATGTGGGAGCTGGAGAGTTTGTGTTGTAGTTTCTGCAGAGTTTGATAGGCTTTGGGGTATGCTTTTTGAGCTTTGTGTGGATAGGCATAATATTTGAGACACAGGCATCCTTACTGGTTCAAGTTGGCAAAGGTTCTTTGTGTCTGTGAAAAGGCATGAATAGCTAGAAGTTTGATGCAGGGGATTGGGCTCTTCACCATCAGTCCATCTTGCATGTTTGATAGGTAAAAGTGATGACAGGAACTCTGATTTGGAGAAACTGCCAGAATTGCACCAAAAAGATGTATTACTCTGGCATATTAACAACTTTGAAGATAGTTCTGCAAAAGTAGCTGGGTTAACCACCCATCCTTTGAGATATGTGTTTGCTTTCTCATTTTAAGCAGTATGTTCTCAGCAATCTATGATTACTGTTGTCTGGGGATCCCATTTTGGTTTTATTAATGGAGGGTGTCATGGCTGGTTGGAAGCCCTGTTACAAGAATTGCGTGACACAGTCAGTTCTCCTGAGCTGTCAGTTCCATAGTGTAATTGAGCCAAGGAGAGAAGATGGACCTTTCTGTTTAATGAGCCTTGTCCCACTCATCTGATTCTTCCCTTATCTCAAGTGTCTCTGTGTACCTGGTTCAAGAAAAGATACTGTGCAACATAAACAACGATCTAGTACACATAAAGGTGGAGAGTCTTCATCTAGGTGCCAATTCCTGTGTGAAAATGTGGAAATGAGTGATTGAACTAATGACTATGGTACCTCTTGCACATTTGTCCATTTTGATGATGTTTTCATTGTGTTTAGAATCTTCAGCTGGATGAAGAAGCCCAATACCAAAATGCAGTTCAAGAATCCTGTCACGTGAACTTTTAAAGTTTAGCTCCCTTCCTCTTACTGAGAATCTGAGGAAAAACTACATTCATTCTGCTGGTGATATACTAATAAAAATGGTATTCAGTAATCACTTTTTGGGCTAAACTCTTTTTCCATGCTCATAAGGACTTTTGATAAACGAATTTGTTGAAATTCGAACTCGACATCCTTCCTGACATCTGTCCCTATGGAATTAGGGACCTTTTTGGTACTTCTTGCTGTTGTCTTGATTTTCTCTAACTTTTACTACTTTGTTAATTACATGATTTCTATGATTAATGTTGGATATTTTAACTCAACAAAACCAACTTTGAAAGTATCTCTAGAGAGACATGCAAGTATGCTCTGTTGCACTGTTGAGTTTGTCTAAGTTCAGTTGTCTTCTGTAAGGTATCTGTGAGATGATAATTTATTTTTTCTCCTCCTGCCCAAGGACAAATTTGATTTGATGTTGTAATTAGTTTTTTACCATTACTCTGTGACTGAAAATAAGAACAGCTTAAAAAACAAAGTATTTCTTTTCAACAGATCAACAGTGCAGGGCAGGGCTTTTTTCACCTTCTGTTGAGAAAGAATGATGCCATTGCCTAGGAATAATTACATCTATTTTTTTCCCCTTTTGGGGCATAACTGAAATAGAATGTTTGCTTACTAATGTGATGAGTGAGGAGTATTCCCAGTACTACCAGCTGCTAAGGAAGATGACATTTCCTGAGCAATTCAAGGTGACATGCAGAAGGTATACTTTTTTGGTCTATGACTGTGGCCAGATAGTTTTTCATTTGTTGGAGCTTTATAAGAACTTGGATGGTTGCATTTGGAACTGAAGTTTTAGTCTGTCCTTTCTTTCATGGAAGGCTGTGTAACTAAAGAATTGGCTTCAGACCTACCGACACTCAGAAACGAACTTGTTTATTTTGGTAAAGCTATTTAAAATTCATACATCTCCTGCATCCAAAGGCTTGAAAAAACTAGTTGAGAAGAAAAAATTTGTTCTGAAATAGTTACCAGCATATTTTAAGAGTTCCTGTTCTAAATTTCCACATTCCTGGCAAGACCAGCATTAAAATTGGAGAAAATAGAATGATCTTGAATTTAGATGGAAAATCCATTTGTAAAAGAACCTTAAGATCTTTTATTTAACACTGAAGGGGAAAAGGGGAAAGAAGGCTGCACAGCTTACATTTTTGAGGTTTAAACAGAGACTGTTCTGAATGTATACCTTTCAGGACTGACTCTTCATCCTATGTTGCCATCACCCATTGTCAAGCTACTGTTCTTAATGAGTATTGTATGGGGTGGAAAACATCCCCAGTAGTTTTCTTAGTTGCTGATTTATGTGCAGTAATATCAGTCGTGCAGCCAAATGCAATCTGCAGTTTGCTGCTTGTGCCCTGACTCCAGCTTTGTTTCCAAACTGAGGTTTTGATTATTCTTTAAATGCTGGGATAGTTCATATTCCAAAACTGCTGAGGTTGAAATGCCTCATTCTGCAATGTAATGGGTTTCAGAACTGAATCTTAGTTCTGGTTTACTGAGTGTTGGAACTAAACCACTATACATTGTAACTTGACTTTCCTAGCTTACATTTTTTGTGTGAAACATTATTGAAGGCACTGCTGGCTGAAATGCAGAGAAAGTTGTCTGTTTCAGAAATGTTTGAAGGTTATATCCTTGTAATAACAACTTAACATTTCTTGCACTTTGTTACTGTCCTACATCCATAGGATTTTGAGAGCAGAGCACACTTGGCTCTTGTATTTCAACTTCCCTGTTTGCCACCATACTCTTGTCTGTGTATTCTCAGTTGTCTGTTAGCTCTAGTGCTTGCGTGACCACATACTGATTTGGAGTGGTTCGCTGATCCAACAGAAAAGATTGTTCAGGATTTTACTTTCTCTTTTGCTCTGTGAAGCCACCTATGAAACAGTGCCCTTAGACAGAAAGGAACTTCAAGGTAGCCTGATGCTAAAGTTTTACCTTTTCAAAATGAAAACACGTACTGTGGGGATTTATTACTGCGTACTTTTCCTAAGGAGTTTAACAGTTACATGTAAGTTTAGTTAACTTTTTTAGATTCAATAAAATATTTCTATGATCTGGCAATAAATGCTTACAGCCAATACAGATTCTGAATGCCTCATGGACACTGGAACTAGTTATTTCTATTACTTGAACATATCTGGAGAATTGCAAATGAAGTTACATCTGTTTCAAAACTCTGGGAAACATTTTTTTCTATAGCAATAATTAGTTGTCACTTGATGCATAGTTGCTGAGCATTTGCTGAGTCATGTTTAAACGTTGAGGGACTTGAATACACATTTTAAAGCAACAAATGTGTATTAATGCAATATAAAAAAAACCCCTTGCAAGATGTTTATCCTCTTTATTTGAAATCTGTATTGGCAGGCACTGCCTTGCTGAAGATTTTGTACTTTTCATATGAAGAGATTGCATCCAATACATTCACTAGGTAAGCGTTTAATGAAAATTAAACTATTTAAATATGTTGCTGCTGGTTATGATCTTTCTCACAAACTCAGACATGCACAAAAAGCTGTTTATTTGTGATGGGTGATGCTCGAAACATGCAATCTCTACTGGAAGATTGCTGTTTAATGGTGTTTTCATGTTCACGTTGCATTATGTATGGTTTCAATATGGTATATTATGTTCAAATTGTACCTTTTGTTTTTTTTCTCCTATTAAAGTATTTTATTTTCTGTTTGTCTTTTTGTTGAATAATAAAGATGATCAGCTCCCTTGGTGCTACTTCTTCCTTTTCAGATGTTTTCTAAAACTTAAATATATGGTCAGTTGTTTACCTTCACACTTTGAGTTATTAGAATGGGGTGTATGCTGCTGGAACTGATGAACTGTGACTCACAATCCATCTATCAGCTGACAGGTTACTTTATCTCATATCTTAGGTATTTCCAGGAAGCCAAAAAGGTGATAGATTGGCTAAAACTAACTTCATGCTTTTCTGCCTTCCATGTTTGTGTTGTGCTATCCCACACAATGTTAATAGGCAAACATCCTAAAAGGAGAGCAAAAGGGGTATGTAACACTCTGGACCATTAGCAAACCTTGTTACTTAAAGGTAGATTTACTGAGAAGAGTTAATGCTTTTCTGAAAAAGAACTGAGCAGTAAGTTGCAGGTTTGGACCAGCAAGGTGGCAACCAGATGATTTAACCTCCTGCCCTGTATTTTTGAGCTGAAAAGCCCTTTGGTTACTTCTTGTGTTTTTGCATTCTAAGGGCATACAGATGATAATACAGTTAGGAAATCGGCTTAATGTGTTATTTTGAATGACGGAAACATAACAAAATTATGTAAATTTCCTTTTTGTTAGTTTGTTCTTTCCCCTTAGAATCTAATTTTCTGATCTCTAAGTAAGTCACTGTATCTCCTAAATCTGTTTATAAGCCCTTTATTGGAGATTTCATTTGATTTTCTTTTACTACAACAATTCATGTTTCATTATTTAGAGAGAATGCACTCAATGTGTTCTCATTGGCAGTGTCTCGCTTATAGGACACTTGAGTTCTGTAAAACTGCCCTTTGTCCTGCTCCAATCCTAAGCCAGGGCTTCATTCCCAGGGAGAGGGAGGGACTTCTGTGCACCCAGGTTGTCTTCTGACAGATAGTCAGGGCTAGAAGGTTTTCCGTATTTGGAAAGCATTCCTGGATTCCTCTTTTTAGATGTGGCTTTTGAGCCTGGTGAGATTTGAACACATGAGTATTTGCAAGGACTCTGCTATAAAGGAGTCTGGATAGTGTACTTTTTATATCCTTTGTTTAATCCAGAAACATACACCAATTCATGGACACTCTTAAGAGATGTACACTTTGCTATGTCTGGTAAGCACTCTGCCATTTGTGAAATGACTGCAGAACCTGGCAGCCAAGGTTGGTTTATTGCAGGCAAGAAGAGCTACAAGAATATTTGACAAAAGCATGTTCAGGTTTCTTTTACAACTGGAGAATTGGTTGGAAGGGACCTCAAAAGATCATCTAGTTCCAACCCCCCTGCCATGGGCAGGGACACCTCCCTCTAGATCAGGTTGCTCAAAGCCCCATCCAACCTGTCCTTGAACACTTCCAGGGGTGAGGCGAGGCA
>NW_008669637.1:13202-14598 GCF_000695815.1 Acanthisitta chloris
ATACATTTCTCTCCCACTCCCTTTTCTGTCTTTTAAAGGAGTCAGCAGTTAAATCACTAAGATTATATTACTGGGCTACTGATTATTGTTTAGTATTCTGTATGTTTTATAAGCTCTTCAGGCCATGCCCTTAATATGGGGGTGCCGTGGGCTTCAGGAGTAAATACACTCACTAAGAAGCTTAGCACCAATAATTTCCAGAGTTATACAGACATGCTTACTTCTATGGCTGGAGGAGTTTCTTTACTTTGTTGTTTTCTTTAGGAGGAGCATTTATTATTTTTTTTTATTATTGGAGATATTAGGGTGAAGTTTAAGATTAAAAACACCTCATAAAGATCAGTTCTTTAATGGTAATGGCACTTTTTTTTTCTTCAGAAAGCCTCTTGTTAGGTTCTCTGTTTTTGCAGGTATGGATGGAGGAGAGTGAGAAGTTTTTTCTCCAGGGTAACTGTATGGCCCTAGTGCCGTAGCAGTTGAGATTCATGTGCTACCTACCTCAGCTGTGATTCTGACCAAACCTGAGAGGTTTCTTTTCTGAATGTGTCTTTCATCCTTCGAACCACAAGAGGGCGCTGAGTATTTCTGAGTACTCTCTAAGTATTTAAGGATGATAATTCACTAAGTAGTTTGAGACACTATTAGATATGGAATTTCTATCCAAATATTTCATAAAACGTAATAAATCTTTTATGTTTTGGTTTGTGGGTGTTAAGAGACTGGGTAGTGTCATTCCAATCTACACAAAGAGTATTTCTAACTTACTTTCAAATCTCAAACTTGCAGACTTATGTGCTTCATCATCTATGTCAAGTAAGCTGTGTTCCCCCAGGACTCCACTCTGGGAAGAGCTGAGTGCTCCCCAGTTCACGAGTGAACATAAAATGCTACACGTTTGTACAAAAGTCAATTACTTGGAAGACCTTTCCTTCCCCAAGACGTTCTCCAGAGGTCTGTAAAGCTAAGGCGCTGTAGTGCAGGCAGGAGTCACACGGGGGCAGCTGAGGACTGATGCATTCTGTGAGAGTTAGCAACGGGGTTAGGGCTGATTTTTGACTTCTTGCTTTCTGAAACTGCACACGTCATCGCCCTCGCTATAATGCTCTCTGTGAAGTGGTGAGGTCCACCAGGTGCCCAGTATAGGTATGCTTCGTTATCCCTTCACAGCATTCACTCACAATAGTTCAGGGTTGCTACAGTCCTCCCAGGCTTGTGCTCCATCATCAGAGAAAGCACTAAGTATCCCTGGAGTATGCTACTTAGTGGCCAGCTACAGCCACTTTCATAGCTGCCTATCAGTCACAGTTTGTTTCACACTGTAGTCTGATACATATTTACCATAAAATGTTTTTGTGTAAAAACATGTCAGACATGATTCAGATCCCTGTGAGAGGGA
>NW_008669637.1:14609-36337 GCF_000695815.1 Acanthisitta chloris
GTATTTAATTTATGAAATATTGTTTTCTCACCAAAAAAATGGTTAAAGTATGTCTGAAGTGGCAGTGGACAGGAGGGTATGCAATGTTATACCCAAGTTTCTGCTGTTTGCTTTTTAACTTTGCATTTTAATTTGCTTGTAGCTAAGCAGGTCTGCTTCATTTTTTTGATAAACTCTCAATCAAAGTAAATGTGTCTTGTTTGCTCCTCTGCAAGAGATGGAACACATCCATTCAACACATAATTTTCACTTTCCTACATTATGTCCCACATGACACTTGCTAGGTTTGCAAAATTGGAGTTTTGTAACCTGAAATGTTTAGGTGTTCAGCTTGAAACATTTTGGATTTGATCATGTGTCTCTTATCTTGCATGTTTATCTGACAGCTCTTATCTTCATTGATGGTTTGCCTCATCAGCCAAGGAGATACTATTGCAGTTATCTCGATTTGCAAGATTAACTGAAAAAGTGAAACTAATTTGTCCAAGATAATGCAGGAAGATTGAGACAGGGTCAGGAACAATCCACTTATCTGAGAGTAATAGTGGTTTATAAGCACTGCTAAGTGGAATGCCTTCTATCCTGCAAACCAGCACTTTCCATGGTTATGTCATGAATTTGTATCACTTGAAGCTGACACTGACATTTACAATCAGACAGGCTCCACCCAAATGTCAAGGAGCAACCATTAATCACCATTGTTTGCTGAGCAGTGTATGGGTAGCAAAATTATCAAAATATTTATGCTGATTTACAGAAGATTAACAAAACTATTCAAATATGAAACTACCTACCAAAAATTCTAGAACATCACTGTGTGTACAGAGCTAATTTTACCTGGTTTTATGGTTCTCTGCAGTTAGCTGATACTGCATTTTGAAATTAAGTTCCTCTGGCTTTTGGAAAGAGCATTCTTGCCCTCCTATACTCCACCCATTTTTCCCAATCTCTCTGCCTACGTTACTGCCTTTTCCCAGACTGTAGCTTTACAAAGAAGAGTAAAACAGGTGATGTTTCCCATCTGCATTGGATGATGTCTGATGAATGTTCCTTCTCCTGCAGCAAGGCAGGGGATAAGCACTGCAGAGTCATTGTTACCTGTGCTGTGGTAGTGCCCACAGGCAACAGTGCTGCTAGCAAGGCATGGAGTGGTGGTGGCTGTCCTAGGAAACATGTAGTCTGCTCTGTGGTGCTCCCCATCTGTCTGGTGCTCACAAAGTGAGCTCAGCAGGAGATCGAAGTAGTCATCACAATAGATATGCAGCAAGCTCCCCAACAAGTTCTGATGTCTTTCCTGTTTGCTGTTTCTGCTAGCAGCATGTGTGTATGTGAGCCTATGAGGAGAGAGATGTCATTGACTGGCAAAAGCTCAGGTTTTGCAGGTGTCTCTTATAGTTACTCAGGGCTCATCAGGTAGCTTAGCACCCATAAAAGTTTTGAAATGCGTTCAAGGCAAAGAATTGCAAGAAAGGAAAAAGCAATCAACCAGTTAAAGACCTACATTGTCTCCTTTGCATTTAATATTTTTTTTATTTCTCTTCAAACACAGAGCTCATAATCAGGACACTGGTGCACTCTACTTGCAGATCAGAATGTTAATGGAAATAACATCCTTGAATTCCACAGGTCCTTGACCATGTCATGAAAGGACATGCATTACTTTTGGCTGTTATATGCTCTGGTAACTGTGGAATAAAGACATAATCTAAGACTGTTGTTCTTTCTGTTCATCTGAAAATGCACACCATCTATTCTAATAAGTTGCACTAACCTTAGTTAATTCATCTCTAGTAATGCTCAATTATTTCTTAGTATGGGCCTCAGTCTTAGAAGTATGCTATGGCTCTATTCCTTTTACATCTTCTAAGACAAATGCAAGGAGTCCTGTAGAAAAGTCTTAAGAAAAATAAGGAGTAGGTATAAGTCAGTGATGAAGCAAGATGTTTGTCATTGCAAAGAACGTGGTCATAAAAGTAGATAAGGCCTGTTGGAAAGATCTTCCATGATTAGATAAAGATAAAACTTGCTGAAGACTGCCCATCTATTTATTACTTTCTCTTCAACATGTAATAAACAAAACCATTTAGCTTCTTCATGGGTGACAGTGAAATTTCTGCCAAGAGCTATCTTTAAAGTCTTGATGTTCTGTTGTTAACATATTATTCATTTTCCATTGCAACTTTTTTATTGTACCAGATAACTGGTTGAGGGGTCAAAACTCTGAGTTTATTTGATAAAAAAGCAGTGTGAATTAGAGGAAAACTGCATATAGAGACTGTATCTTATAGTGCAGGGTTAGCATATAACTGGTGCCTTCTCTGTTTGGTGTTGCTGTATGGCAATTCCAACACCTTCTAATGTCTTCTTTGGATAACTCACTCTTTAGCCAGTCCTGAGAGCAGCAATGGTCATGACAGAGATGTTCATACAGTTCTGTCTCTTATTGATAAGGGATTGATGTGAGAGAAGTGGGGATGGATGAACAGAGAGCAATTATCTTGATTATATGCATGTAAAGGGAACCAAAGAAATAGAAAAGCATGGGTTTAGGCTTTCTTCTAACACCAAGTAGTAAGACCAAAATTGTGCTGTTTCTTTTGAGTTCATAATATTCCACCATCTCAGGAAAACACTTGTACTATGACTGAAGAATAATGGATGGAGCTGCACTTAGTCTTTTAGTTTTGATCAGAAGAGTATTTTTTTAAGCAAGTGTCATCATCATCACCATTCCAACTTACCATGCTTCAATTTACATCACAGAGTTGTTTTGGAGTGTCCAAATTGAATTCCATTGTTCTGAAAGTAAGCCAGGATATGTTCTGAAGCTCCCTGCCTATTGCAGTCCAACTGTCACTACTGACATCCAGTCTTTGGGATCAAATCAGAGCCAGACTAAAGACCTTTCAAATGTGCACAACATAGATGCCAGGTTCTTATCATCAGATTTTTCAGTGCACAGATCTGTTCCAGTTGGTTTAAAGTACTTGGTACTGTGGACACAGCCAATCTAACCTAGAGAGCCTTCAAAAGAAAAACTACTGACACTGTACAGAATTCAAGGACTGCTGAACTTGCAGAAGAAATCTTGACAAAAGAGCTTTTCAACCTTCCTAACATCACTTATTTGAGAACAGTTTACACCATTGATATTGATGAATAGAGGATTACAATATTTAGTTATTTTTGTAGAGACAAAACTAACCCTATACATCAAAAGAACAACAATATCTACAACTGCTACATCTCAATGCATCAGCAATGAAATAAGTGCATCTGAGTGGATAGAAATGGCTTAGGTGTCCTCATTACTTAGGATCTTTCTTATCAGCTCTGATACTTAAAATAGCATGTGAAATATTTTTGATATAATAATTTGTGAGTCTGTATTTACAATACAAAATCTAAACATTTTTAGTTTTTATGGTGGTCTAACCAAGTAGTTGGTGTGGGAAAGTAAAAGGTTAGCTAAGCCTGATCATACAATGACCACTGGTACCTGCAGTTTAACCATAAGAAGAAAACTGTGGCAATTTCAACACTCGCTGACAACTAAGAAGTAGAAGAGCTGACCAGAGTTGGAAGAAACACCCAAGATTCACAGGCAGTGCTGACAGTAAAATGGTACTGACATTTTTAAAAATTAATTCATATGGAATCTTTAAATAATCTAGGATGATACCATTACTTGAGCGACTGACAAATACATTGTCTCACATATATCAGCAACAGCAACAGCAGTGCATTTTCCAAACACAGGAAGCTGAAATTATGTTGCTGACAGATTTATTTTTTTTATGTACACACATTCCTCATTTTCACTTTCTGTCAAAAAATACATAATTATTAATATATTAATGCCTTGTTTGCCAAGAGTCTCGCTAGCTTTCTGTTGTTCAAGAGGTTTTAGTGCCAGCTTTATTCACTGAATCACAGGATAACTGAAGTGGGAAAGCAGCTCTGGAGATTGTCTAGACCAATACTCCTGCAGCACTCCTGCAGGGTCACTTGTAGCAGGTCACTCACCTCTGTTTGGTTGGATTTTGACTGTCTCTAAGGATGGTGACTGCACAACGTCTCTGAGCAACTTGTTCCAGTGATTAAAAACCCTTGTAATAAAACATAAAATAAAATAAATAAAAAATAATCTTAAATCAAAATGGAATTTCTTATATTTCAGTGTGTCCATTTTCCCTGTATTTCCATTTCATCCTGCATTTCAATTTGTACCCAATACTTTCTCTCACAGCAATGCTTAAAAATTAATTAAAATATATGTTCATTATTGCAAGATAGTAACAACCATCACATGGACTTTGCTTGCTTAACCAGAAGTTAATAATTGTTGGGAGGACAAAGGTTTTGATTTATGATATTTACTGTCTTAAGTACGAAGTTGGTCTAAAATTCTATTCATGCAACATCTGACTGGAGAACAACATGGGCTCGTTTTCTGTGCCTGTGTTTCTAAGTTGGCTTCTTCTTCAGGTGGTCTGGAGTCTGGTAAGAAAACAAAAGATATGTATGCTCTATATGATTGACTAGGCAATGCAGCTTAAGAGGAGTTTGAGAAGAAAAGACAAGTATGTTGATTTTGCAAAATAAGAATTCGATTGTCATCTGCGTGGGAAAAAGAGAAGATTTCCGTTTGCTTGGGATCTTAGCGTTGCTATTTTTCATGGATGGGGCTATACATGGAAAGAGCTTATCTTGTGTTTCCCATCTAAGCAAAATGTCCACTAGTATTCAAAGTGCCATTACCAGAATAGCAAATTAGTTTGTTAGAATCAAGAAAAGTGTTGAAATTTATTTCACTACTCCATATTTGAATGGAATATATTTTTTTTGCTATAATAGCACAATATATTTGATATTAAAATTTATGTCTTTTTAGCCACTGGATATACTTGGAAATTACTCCTCTCTGTTCCTCCAATCCAGCTGAATGACTTAGTGTCAAAAAGTAACAGTTGAGATTTTGTATTTCCTGTCTTTTTTAGTGAAACATAGCATTTTGCTCATCTTGGGATACTTTTTTTGTAAAGGTCAAGAATTTTTGGTGGTGCACAGTATAATTAGTTTGGAGACCAAAATCCAATAGATTGTTGAAAGTTTGTTTCAGCCATTCATATCTTCAGTGTATTCTACACAGTAAGGTATTATTTTTTGTGACATTACCTAAATGCCATAACAATATCTAATTTATGCAACTGAACTGTCTGATTCTGTGAATCCAGCTCCTGTATCTCACTGTGGCATCCTCATCTTCCTCTCTACTAATACATGCTCATACATCTCCCTAAGTCAAGAGCTCAACCTCATGTTCCTAACTTTCCTATAGTCCTCCTCTATCTCCTACTACCCCAACCCCACACTTCTATTTCCACAACCTGTTCCTCTGCCTTAACCTTTTGGAAACTGAAATCTCAGCCTTGTTTAGATTCCACTGCAGGCTTTGTTAAAGCCTGTAGTAGGTGATGCAGGCTGCTACTAACATCTACAAGTTACCTCACAGCAAACTGATTCCTAAAAGCCAGGTCTTGTGCGAGAGAGGGGCCTCAGATCACCAGGGCTAATTATTTCATTTCCACATGTCCTATGGCCAGGAAGAGCTTATTTCATGTTTCTGGATGCCAGTACTAAAGTTATATAATCTGGAGAAAACACTGATAAGTTAGGGTGACTCATCCAAACTGGTTGAGTATACTCTGTCCGAAATTTATGGTGAGACAGGGAAATTTTCACTGGATAATTTATCACATCCTTGAATAGATGTCAAAGCTAGGTAAGGTGGATCATCTTATGGAGATGCCAGGGCATCATGGTGGTGCCATAGATATTTTAGGGACAGAAGAATTACCCATTTGTTTCTCCACTGATTACTGAGTGAGTCTACTTACCTAGTTTTAACACGACTACAACAGGTGAGATGTTTCCCATGTGTCCAAGATGCACTTGAATTATTTGCCAGCTAAATGTGCTCACAAGCCATGGTTTGACCACCCTTTCTGTGTTTTAATTCACATAAACCATGCTGTCCATCTGCAAAGTTAGAGAGTAACATCAAAAATGCTCAGAAATGTGTGTGTGTACATTTAAAAATAGCATTAAATAGAATAAATTTTCAAAATCTGACAAAAACTGTGAGGTAACAGTTTGAGTCAATTTTAGTTCAGGTGAATCAAAATCATAAAATGAGATTTCAGGTCTTTGTATTTACAGTGTTTTTTTCTGCCATTTGCTGAAGGTTTTAAAAGACAGTTATTTCAGATTAAAAATTCATCTTTCATTGCAAATCTAAAATAATGCATCCTGACAATTTCAAATCATTCTTTCTGAACCTTGAAATTTCATGGAAAGTAGGGGTTTCTTTTCCTGTATTTGGTTAAAATTTTATATGAGTGTGATCAGTTTTACAGCCCACAATTTTTTCCCTCAAAATTGTTCCTATCATTACATGTTGAAAGCCGGGCCTAGAAGAATATGTGTGTTTGAATCTCTCTTGAATATTCTGTACATATTGTTATCTTATACATCATACAGACGGTAGAAATTGCCACAATTAATATTCTTGGGGACTGCATGGACTTGATTTTTGCTGTTTTTCAGCAGTCTCATCTTGTATTGTTCATTGCTTCTAATGGCAGTTGCAGGTGCTTATCACACTGGAAAAAGAAGTCTAGCATGCAAAACTGCATGTATGAAAGATAAATTATTTATATGGAGAAAGAAAAACACTCGGGGGAGAAACCATAGTAAAAATAAAAGTAATAATACTACCCTGGTTTGCAGAATTGCCGTTATATCTTACCACTTGCTGTATCTGTAACCTATTTTGTAAGAGCTTAGAATATAAAGATGTTTTTTACCTTCAATTTGTGAACTTCTTTTCAAACACACAAATACAAGACACCCAAGAGTGATTGCCTAGAAAGGCTGTTCATGATTTTACTCACTGTGTGAGAAATAGTTGTGCAGTGTTTTGCCAAGTATGTCCAAGCCAAGTTCAAAATGAAGTGTCCAGTCCAATAAAAGAATAAAGATTATATTCTGTAGGCATGTTATGGCAAGGAAAAGTGTGCTATGTATATCTCATTATATGCCATTATATTTCATTATGGTTTGTGGGTTTTGCATTTGCAGAAAGAGTTTTTGAAATGTTATTGCTTAGGTAAATGGAGTCGAGATAAGGCACTGAACTGGGGCTGAAGTGACCTGCTCTGTGTACCCAGTCCTTCAAAGCCTTGCTGTGTGATGCCAGACCACTCATTCTATTCCCTCTTCTTCAGCTTTATCATGGAAAGTTAAGCAAAACTCCTATAGGTCCTGCACAGTTGCTGACTAGTAGCACTGCTTGATTTCATACAAATAATAGGCTCTTTTTTCCCCCATTTGTGAAGCACCATTCAGCACTACCTGAGTTGTGTGACAAAAAGAATTGTGAAGACTTCACAGAAGCAGTACTGGGTGTTCTTAGTTGTTGGGCAGCCTGAGATGGGGAGGGCACAAAGCTGACACATGAGCAAATAAAGATTTCCAGTCAAATGAGGAGGCAATCCGGTCAATCCAATACAAAGCCATGTGCTAAGTGCTGTCAGTTGAGCTTAAATCACATCTCTGATACTGTTGAGAGAGTAATGAGAGCTGCATTTCATTATGTGCCTTTCTAATAATATCTTTTTTTCTTCCCCCTCCCCAGCCAGCTCCTGCATCAGAGACAACTGGTGAGTTTTGTTTAGAGATCTATTTGTATGCAAGGGAGGCAGTCAACAAAACCAGCTGCTCCTAAACATCACTAGGACCGGCACAGATTTATAATTACTGTTATTGTTATTGCATTAATTTTCACACTTCATAAAGATAACAGCAAGGGCTAATGTCCTACCTCACTTGTTTTTTTTTATTTTTCAGAAATAGATGTAGATGGAGGAATTGACCAAGACATCTTTGACATCAATGAAGGTTTTTTGAAATTAAATTTCTCTTTTAATTTTTTTTGCAATTTTCATTAGAGTAGTTACAGATCAATACAATAACCGAATGTTAATCTCCCCTTCCTTTTAGCTTTAGGACTAGACCTTTTCGAGGGAGACATCAAACTTCATGGGGTGAGTTCAAATATAAAAATAAAACCAGAAATGTGTCATTGAGTCACACAATATAAAGTATTGCTG
Source organism: Acanthisitta chloris (assembly GCF_000695815.1). Classification (NCBI taxonomy): domain Eukaryota; kingdom Metazoa; phylum Chordata; class Aves; order Passeriformes; family Acanthisittidae; genus Acanthisitta; species Acanthisitta chloris. The sequence continues at coordinate 22,784 of NW_008669637.1, forward strand.
GCTTGAAAATGATAGATGCATCCTGTTCCTACTAACAATAAATGCTGTTTATGTAACAATAAACTAAAGATGTCTGGGGATGGAATTCTACAAAATGCCATAGACAATGAAGGAGTCAGGAGCATTTGCAGAAACATTATCCAGAATGAAATCTGTTCAGCCATTAGATCAATATTATTAGCTTCTTGTTTCCTTTACTATGTTTTTATATATTTGAGCTTTTAAGAGATTCAGCAGCACTGATCATCATCCAGACAGGTTCATATAAAAAAAATCCTTCATTTATCTGTACAATATTTATTCTGAGAAAATTAAATTTACTGAGAAGTGCTGCAAAACCTTCATCACATAAGTAGATTCACTAAAACCAATGGAAAAGTTAGATCTGTAATACCACATTTTAAACATCTGTCCAGCATTATTTTCTGACCAATGAAAAGAAAAAATAATTGTATTTACATCTCAAAAATTCCCAGTAGAAAATCCCAAAAGTGTCTTGTACTGTGAAAGTCAAGTATTTTACTCTCCCTTTTGGGAGATGTTTTGGCCTGAGCACATCAATGGAAGCAAGGACAGCTCTCGTTATTGGCACAGGAGCACACCCTTGCATTCTGAAAAATTTAAAAATTATTAATCTCTGTACAGTTATCAGGACTTTAGATCTTAATGCTTCCAATAGGGGCTAAAGCTCCTCTGCACGTGCATCAAAAGTTCAAGTAATTTCTATGGAAAAAATACTGCAGAAATTGGAGACACCGGTAGAAGGGAGTGAAGGGATTTCAAACCCAAACCTTAGAACACTGAGTAATCCTTCAAGGTTTTTGAGCTTGTTGTTTTCCTTTATGTCTTACTTGAACTTGTAGGTTTGCTTTAGCACTCCAAGTCCCTGATGCTAAATCAATTTCTACTGAGGTTTGCATACGTATTTTCTTTCTCTGATGCAGGAACGAAACTCCATCATTGGTGACAAATATCGGTGGCCCCATGTTATCCCCTATGTCCTTGAGGACACCCTGGGTAAAGTATTTGCCCTTGGCAATGTCTGTGCAGTGTGTTGATTGAAATGTTAAACACAGATTGATACCTGTGGTATTCTTTCCTATTTTAAGTCTAGAGCAGGCCATTTCCTACAGCTCTGAAGGGATTGGGTGTGCACAAACAGGGTATATAATCTTGGTATTGGTGCTGGCTCTCACCTCCTTTCTTGAATTACTCTTATCCTGCCATTGCTATGGCCCAGCAGATTGATTTTGTTTTGAAAGCTTGTGTCTGTGACATGAAACTCTACTAAGCAGAAATAAAAAGAGGGCACTTGAAGATATTTTTGAAGCCAGGAAGCTTACCAGGCCATTTACATCCTCTAAAGCACTGACAGCAAAATGCCATTCTGACAGACAGTTTGCAATGGCACATTGTTGAGTCCCCTAATGTGGACCTAATTTGACTCCATGCCTTTCAATCCACCTGGCTGTGTCTTTGTATGGCAGAGGTGAGTGGTGAGATAGGGAGCTGGAGTTCTTACTGATACCACGTGGGGAGATTACACAACATGGGGTTCACCTTTCTGCTACATCACAGGAAAAAAACATCACCCACTCCCAGTTTAAATTCAGATCTAAATTGCGTTGAAATTATACAAGTTACTTAGAGGAGAAAACTCAGATATAATGTGAGCAATTCAAGACCTGGAGAAATTCTGTGAAAGATCTGTAGCCTGCATTCTGAACTAGGAAAAATCTGATGTCTTCATTTCCTTTTTTAATACTTGCTTACATCAATCCCAAACAGTAAATGAAAGAATTTACAAAATTAAGACCCACACACTATCATATTTTATATACTCATCATGTCATATTTTGTACATAAATACCAAAGAAAAATCACATGAGTGCAAAACAAGAGTAAGATACAGTGTCACAACAGCCTAATTTATATTTTCTAGGTCCCTACTCAGGTCTTAATCCAAGAAAAAGCCTTTTTATTTTGCTCAAAGACTGCTGGAGCAAGACCCACCCTTAGGACTTGCTCCATATAGATAATAGTACAAATCTATTGGCTCAGTATTGACAGGAACACTGTTTGCTTTGCAGAAATTAATGCTAAGGGAGTCATCCTCAAGGCCTTTGAACAGTATCGACTGAAAACCTGTATTGACTTCAAACCTTGGAATGGGGAGAAGAATTACATATCTGTGTTCAAGGGAGATGGGTAAGAGGAGCAATTCAAAATAACTTTAATTCTGTTTGCTTTCAGACTATTTTCATGGCCAGTATTTACTCTAAAACTCATATATCTGATTATCATTTTGCATTTTTTTGTCTCCATTTTCTCAGTCTTTTTTAAACTGGAAATTGTAGTAGCTTCCAAAACAGGTATTACCTTGATAGTGACAAACAATTTCTCACTGATACTTATTTTAAATACAAGAGGAAATCAAGTCTTTTAAGAGCTAATTTCCTGGACATGGTAAAAGATAGCAGAAACAAGCCAATTATGTTCTTGTCTGATCTTTGGATATATGGAGTATCACTTTCAAATGGTCATTCTTAGTATACCTTAATTTTCAGGAAAAAAACCCAACCAAACAGCATAAATATATATGATAGTTCGAACTGTGGGGCAATGAATTTGTTTGAATTTAAAAATGGAAGTGCATTTTTACAATGTCACATCAGCATTCAGATAAAAGAGCAACATTTTTAAATGCTGTACTGCACTGAGATATTTTACTGATATTTCACTTTATTTACCTCTTTTGATGAATAGTTATCACCTTAATTTTTCCAGTAAAGAAAACAAAATTGCCCCACCTTCTTCCCTAGAACAGTGGCTGCCAAAATACTGCAACAACAACAAATTTATTCTCCACTCTATGCTGAACCATTTCTCTTTTAGAAAAGCAGAACAGGGAGAGCTTCATAGCCTGGTGAGGAAATTTACTTTCAGAAAATAATTTCCTGATGTGAGAATGCATTCATAAATGGGAAAAGATTTTCTGATAATAAAAATGTTTCCCTTTCCCTTTGGCTTGTTCTGAGATATTTGTAGCAGATAATTGCTTCAAAATTTCTTTGGTCTCTGGCTCTTTATATTTTCTACTATTCATGCTGTACACATAACACTGAAACTGAGCTCTAAGAGATGTATAAGTAGAAACTCAGGGAGCAAGGCATTTTCCTGTTCTAATGACTCTGGATTTTTGAGCTAAATGGAAAACTCATGTAGTTGAATTTTTTAGTCCTTCATCCCATAAAGTATGCATTGAATTTGCTAATAATTGTACCTGAAAAAGAACCAACAATATTGAGCCTATGGCAAGTGGGAGGCCTCTGTGCAATGCTTCATTTATATGTCTATTAAAAATAGATGAGTCATGGTGATGAAGAAGACAAGTCATTCTAGTTGGATAACATATCTTGCCCTCACTGCCTGGTGTGTTTCTTGCCCTGAAATGTTTCTATCACCTCAGCTGACACATCTGCAGCAGCACTTATTAAGAGATTGGAGCTAAATGTTGCAGTGTCCTGAAAATGGCCATCCAGTTGCAGTGTATAAAGTGTATTAAGAAATCAGGGCTGACCCTGCATGAACTAACTGCCTTTCATTTCACTCCATTCCTCCCTTCTGATATAATGGAACAAGTTGTAAGATGGGTATACCAACCCATTTCCTCTCTGCTGTTCCTAATGGGTTTTTTAATCATCTAGGACCCTTCTAACTGCTCACTAAAGACCTCAGTCCAGAGGGTACAATGCAGACAGGCACACAAAGTTCCTGCCAACATGAAGTTTTACCACACCAAGAAAAGGTTGATAAATGATCTTTGCCTTTCCGATCTTGGCTTGAGTCTATAAACCAGAGGAAAGTGGGAGAACTTTGTGTCAAAAGGATTTGTAGTAGGCCGTAAAGTCTGGATTACCCTTTTGAATTCAAATGAAGTCAGCCACAAAAGAAGCCAGCTGCCATTTTGTTGTGTTGACCTCCCTGTGTAAAACTAGGTCTGTAGTCTCTGATGTATGTACACAGTGTATCAACACCCTGTGCAGAGAGCCCTCTCCCTGTACACATTCTTCATCTACCATTCACCATGCCTTGGCTACGACCTGTACTATGTTAACACGTATATAGTTACAACACTAAGTGAGCAGAGGTATGTGTAAGCTTTTCTAGCACACAGCCCTTAACCTCACCCTCTACCCAGGTCTATGCATCTGCAGCAGGGGATAGACTGAAAATCTTGTTGAAGACCTTTTCTTGATTCCAGCCTATGTGCTGAGCAAAATACATGAGGGATGCTTGTGAATTACAGAAATGCAGGAGCATCACATGTGGCAAATGCCTGCAAAGTTCACAGAACCGTCTGGAAATTTGCAATGGATGTGCCATCTCTCCTTAACTTCTCATGAAGAGCAGGATTCATTCAAAAAAAAAAGTCAAATGGTTAGCAGACCAGGGAAGATCAATGTCATCCCTAGTATTTTCACATGGATAATCAGGTTTTCATGTAACACCCCTGGAAGGCCACTTGAGCTTTTTCCACTGTGGCACATGGCAAAGGGAATCCATGCAGAAGTGGATTGATACAGATTCCCACCTAACCAGCTTAGTGCTAGAAAGTCAAAGTGTCTGTGAGCTGATGCTGATGATCCATGATACTATGGAAAGAAAATTAGTAGCAGGACATTAATAGGAAAATGTGCCTGAAACAAGTGGCATCATCTCTACTGATAGCATGTATCTCCTTACAGCCCAACTTCCAAAAAGAGGGATAGTGGGATTAGATAGAGAAGGTACTTCCCTGTTCCTCTAGTCTCTCATAGCAATGTAGAAATCATTAAGTCAGAGGCAATACAGCTCTCACATACCTGGGGAAGTTGGGACTCTGACAGACTTTCTCTCCTCCTGAAGACACTGCTAATATAGGGTTCCAGGTGCCCATTCCTCTGGAGTGCCCTGCCCCACTCACCAAAGCTTTATTCTCAGCGCAGGGTGATGCAGAGACCATGTGATTACTCCTGCAGCTCTTGAACGATGGTGCTGTAGGCATTTGGCAGTCTGAAGGCAAGGGGAAGCTGCATGCCCTGTTGTATGGACGATAGATTTGCCGAGTGTCCTGGGTGTGCCTGTAGCCTGCTGTGCACTGTGCAGCAGCTGTGAAGCCAGAGGTAGCATTGATATGAGGTGAACCAGACCTGTGAGGGACTTAGACTTCTGCACAAAGCAAGAGAAAGCTGCATAATCAATATGAGGGCTTGTTCAAGGGAAATCCTTATGGATGCTACATGTGCTCCTTCCCAGGTCTCCTGTTGTGATTTTAAAGAGTAATCAATAGCCAAGGCCTGTGTTACTCTGTGGAAAAAGGAATACTGGGGAATATGTTGCACTAATAAGTTACAAGGACTGAAAGTGCATGGTGTGCTTGTATTTTTATATTTGTGGGGTGATGGGACTGCAAATCCTATGGCATATTTTGTGCCCGATTAATTTTATGTACTTCATTGGGTAAGTATTGATTTATTTGCTGCATAAAATATCAATTTAAATGTAGCTCTCTGTGCTGGCATGGGGTGCCATTTTATTGGCGTGTGCAGATAACTCAATGAATTTTTTTATCCTTTAATAGAAACTTCCAGCACAGCTGTGGTTTTGCTTTTCCTTATGAGTGTGTAAACAGCAAGTGCTCTAGCACAGCAGCTAGAGCTAGAAAGGAAAGAGCTTCTGAAAAGCACTGTCAAATCCAGCAACCTGTCAGAAGGGAAACATGGACTCACAGAAGTGCACCCTGCCTGGCAGCCACAGCCCTGCACAAAGCAAAAGGCCAAAACAGTAGGGAGAAGCAGCTGCAGTGGCAGAGCAAGAATATACATGAACCTGGTTCCCCTTCTGATAGAGAGAGGCAAAAAGGGCACTTACAGGTGCATACTGTGGTCTAGCTGAAAATTGTTAATATGCAGTAACTGAACTGCTCTAAATCTTGTGCCCATAGCCTTTGATGTTTCAGAGTACCAACAGAATCCTCATCAGTTTTCCTCTGTTACAAATAGTTCAACAGTTTTCTGCTAAATAAAACGCATTAAAAACAGCAGAGCCAAGTCTGGGGAACTGCCTGTTCATCAAAACAGAGAGGAAAGGATATGGTAAGGAACAGATCAATGGAAAAGTGCTCTGTGTAGCAAAACGTGACTTCAATACTCAAGTTAAAAATATACCTGTTGAACAGACTGGCTCTGGAGTTCTCATGGTATGGGGGTGGTCCATATCTTACAGAGCCCTCTCATTTTATTTTAATGCTAGCTGCTGGTCCTCAGTGGGAAACCAAAACATGGGGTTGCAGCAGCTCTCCATTGGACCCAACTGTGACAGGATTGGAACAATCCAGCATGAGTTTCTGCATGCCCTGGGATTCTGGCATGAGCAGTCAAGGTCTGACCGCGATGACTATGTGACCATCGTCTGGGACCGGATTCAGTCTGGTCAGTCACTTCTCTGCTTTTCCTTTCAGGCTCTGGTGTTTGGGGATTTAGTTGTGTAATATCCCATGCAACCAGCCTTTGGTGCTCACACAATTTTCTTACCTGGACTTACTTTTCAAAGCCAGTATATCAATACATGAAATATCAAGGGACATCTATTCGGGACAGAAATCCTCATTTGTTCTTGCTGTGGTTATTCCTTGTGCCACGGCAGTTCCCAAAGCCCTAACGGGAGATCTGAGTCTTGTTATGCTACATGTTGCACAGCAGAGCAGCAGAAGAGAATAATTTAGTTTGTTTAAATTAATACTCTCAAAACACTGTTACTCTGGCAGCCCTTAACAAAACAAAAGTAATTTAAAAAAACTATCCCACTCGAAAAACCCAGTGTGACCAAAGGCTAGAAAATCAGGGAAAACACAGGTCGTTCTCTTTCAGACCAGCTGCCATCCCACTCAAAAAACCCAGTGTGACCAAAGACTAGAAAATCAGGGAAAAACAGGTCGTTCTCTTTCAGACCAGCTGCTACACCTGGTGGGGGCAGCAGAGCTGAGACAGCACAGCGTGCAGAGAGGGTGGGCAGGAAGGAGAGATCTCTTTCAGGGTCTGCATCGCACCAGCGATTACTTTAGCAGTACAACTTGCGAATGTGTTGGCATATTTGGCACAAGTGTGAGAGTTGGCACAGGGTTCCTCAGGACTCTTCCTCTTTAGCTTGTTGTCATGCTCTGTGACTTTCAGGCAGTTCAAAAACAGAGTTAGATACACAGACTTAATGCTTTCCTAACACAGGTACATGCAGAAGACTGAAAAAAATTAGATGATGATTAAATCTAATGCATTCTTATATAGTTGTGATCAATAGTCAGGAGCATATGCAAGTATATATTACAGAAAATGACTTAGACACTGTTATTTGATTTCCATTATATTTTGCTTACTCTTTAGAGAGAAGCTGCACTATTGTTAGCCAGTTGAAACTGCTGCAGCTTTTTCACACTGACCAGAATATAGTTACAGTATTTTGACTAATTTAAATCTTCACCCTCCATTGGGTAGTTAGCAGTGGGTTTTTTTGCTCATACTCCAGAAAACATCTGTAAAGTTAAATTCTAGAAGCTTATCTGATGACAACTCTAACTTGTTTATTGTGACCTAAAATGACTAGCAATTAAACAACAGAGAATACAGATCAGAAACAGGGAGGCCTTGCAGTTGTAAATTGCTGCAATTTGAGTCCTGAAACTCTATCTCCACTTTTGGGTACCACAAGTCCATCAAAATTTATAAGTAGTTTCACAGGAAAAAGTTTTCTGGTAGCAAAAACTTTGCTTCATCCAGCAGAAGTAATCATGTTATGTTCCAGAGGCTGAAAGAGGAAAGTAAATAACCCTAGACTGGAAATAAAACTATTTTACAGAGTAAGTACAAGTAAATGACTACAAAAAAATACTTGGGGATCTGATGGACTCTCTGTCACTGTAAGTCTTTACATCAAAACTTGATTCTCTTGAGCAACAAACAATCTTTCCTTTTACTTTTACCATTTAGGTAAAGAACATAACTTCAATAAATATGATGATAAAACATCAGACTTCCTGAATGTTCCCTATGACTATAATTCTGTGATGCACTACAGCAAAACTGCATTCAGGAATGGCACTGAGCCCACCATCGTCACTAACATACCAGACTTCATGGATGTGATAGGACAGCGAATGGATTTCAGTGATTATGATCTCCAGAAACTGAACCAGCTGTACAACTGCTGTAAGTTTCTCCATCTATTTTATATTTTATGCTTTTGCCATTTGAAAGAATCGAGGGTGATAGATACATGCTGGACTCATCCGGACACAAGTGAAGAGATACTAACATATTTGGAGAAGTGAATGGTGTTAAAAATGCCAGAAATAAGGGTACAGCTAGAAATAACAGCCCTCCTGCAGAAACACTCCTGAGCAGCAGAGTCTTCTGTCCAGTTTTATCTGACCTTTAGTTAAAACACAGCTTTGCTCAGCAGCTGATTTTTGTTCATCCCTTGGGTGGCTGTTTAAAATGTCTGCTTCTGCACAAAGCCTTTTGGATTTTTCCCTGTATTATTCCACAGCTGTTGCTCAGACACTGTGCAGAAATGAGTATCTTTGCTGTTGCCATTGTACCTACTCCACTTTCATGGAATCCATGAGACAGAGTGTGTGTTCACGCAAAGAGACTGCAGATACTGTTATGAAAAAAATGCAGGCTTTATAAATTATGTTTAGTTTCGCACCCAGTCTCTTACAAAAGTTGTCAAAAGAGTTGTTTTGCTCATGTTGGATTTATTTAAGAGAGTTGAATGAAAGTAAGAGACAGAGACACACAGATAATTCTATTACCAAACTGGAATTCTGTAATTGTGACTGCATCAAACGTGCCCTTGCACTCAGATGAAAACTTTTGCTTCGCTACCTCAGTATCCCAAGTCATGAGTACACTTACAACCTCATTATACTGATACTTTAAACAATTACCAAACTGTTCTATTAAAATGGTGCATTTTTTTTTAGCATACGGTTCTGATGAACATTGTTCTGCTCATGTAGGTCTGAACTGAACACACACATTGCAGCCTTAGCTTCTAGCACTTGGCTCACAGTCAAATAGGTGTTATAAAAGTGTTTACAGCTAAGGATGTCTTTAACAGTGCATGGGGTCCTCCTTCCTCTCCATTAATCTTACATTTTTTCCAATGAGGTCCTCCTTCCTCTCCATTAGTCTTACATATTTTCCATCATTCTTGTACACTCCATAAATACTTCATGACATTTTAACTTTATTCTTAACCCATACGTGCATTCCCCAAGTGAAATAAGCCCCAGTCATGTCGAAATCAGTGACAAAACTGCCATCCCCTTCAGTGCAATCAGGATGTGCCCTGCTCTGCAGTCTGTCCCTTGCCCTCAGATAGCGTGCATGATATTCACAGAGCCCTAAGTGGTTGTCAGATCACCCACCAGTTGCCTAAGTGGTCCCTGTGCCAGGGAGAATGGGTGTCCCAGACCTCACCCACACAGCTGCTGGAGTGATCCTTTCAGGTTAGAGTTCACAGGTCCCAGCCCTCACCCATGCAGCTGCTGGAGTGATCCTTTCAGGTTAGAGGGAAGACTGACAATGCCAAACACATTTTGGGTGGCAGATATCCTGCCAGAGCAATCAAAAGATTGCCTCAGTTGCTGAACATGATTTAAGGAAAACTTTCAGCTGAATTTCTGCTAAAAGCCCGAGGGGTCAGGAAATTGCATTATAATGGGAAACTTGGTTCTAAAATTGAAGAAAACAACCCACAACACAAGAAATTCTGACTGATAGTAGAGTGCTGCTCCAATCTCTACTTCAGTACTGTCTTTCAGGTCATATCACAACAGTAGATTTCCCCTTCTAGCATGTTACTTCCCTTCCTAAGATATTAACAGAACCGACCATGCAGTTTTCCTCAGCTACTGGATTTTAGGACTTGGCAATTATCCCTCATGTATTTTCTTCTAAGTCTTGTCTTTCACTACATACCAAGAAAGTATGTGGCTTTTGGTGCAGATAGAATTCAAAACCTGCCTCAAGCATTGCCCTCTTCCTCTGTTTTAGGAATGAACCTAAGAAGTACATCAAGAGCTGTTTGGTCTTGCTTTTCTCTCTTCCTGTTGCTCAGGTGACCAGTCCATGCCAGCTGGCACTTTCTAATTAAGGTCATTAGACTACTTCCTTCCCATTTGGGCAGATCAATTTCACATTTTGTTTTGTATTTTGATTTTAAAGAGTTCTTTCATCTAATAATTCTCCATTTTTGCTGACCTTCTTTTTCCAGCAGTCAATATAACATTTGCTGTGAATACCTTTTCTTGGTTTTTATAACATCATACCAATACTGTACCTTAAAAAAAAATCATATCACACTTGTAATAACCTTTCAGCCTCTAGAGGGTAGTTAGCTTTTTATGAGGACAGCAGAAAATATCCCAGCAGTAGCACTGATTTGGCAGCAGCTCATACTCAAGTGCTTCCCTGAGCTACAGCTTAAGTGGAGCATTTGGCATGCTACTGAGGCTGAGTTTCATGATACTCAAGGTCTTTTTGTGGCGCAGCAAAACCTTTAAACCATTAAGCCACAATATTTTATACATAGTTTAAAAAGGATTTTATTAACTCAGTTGTTTTCAAATCCTGCTTGATGTTACACAGAACTGACATGGCACAATGGGAAACAAAACTAAGAGCAGGGATAAACCTGGACTTTGCCTTTCCTCACCCATCTGCAATTTGCTTTAGACAGAAGAAGCATTTCATATGGTGTTCTCCTTTTCTTATTCAACTGCACAGTCTTCCTTCATTTAATTTTTCACTTGTTATATGCAAGACATCAAAATATTTGTATGACATGAGATGTACACAGGCCACAAAGGTACCTTTGCCAATTTGTTTTTTATAATTTAGCGTTTCAAAACTCAAGGTTTGCTTCTTGCAGTGAAATAACTTTTCCTCTTCTGTTATTTCAAAATAAGCACTCCAGTTGACATATGAGTGAGCTTTTATCAAAATCTGGGGCCATGTGTGAGCAGGCCCAAAGAAAGCAGAGGAATGTATGGGAAGACTCAGGACCTTTTGACTGTGTGAAGGTTGGTGGGTTGGGACTCTTATGAGTGTTCCTTTTATTTATCAAAGTGATATGGCAATTAGCTGATACCCTCCTGTGCTTGCTAAGTGCCCAGAGTGATCCTGATGATGCCTTATTAATGTCAGTATTAATTGCCAAATGCTTTGAGTTCCTGAACATTATATGTATAAAAGTTGTTAGTATTTGAAGCCACTGATTACTTGGTGTTTGCATTTAGTCTTTCTCTGCTCTTGGCTTTGGACATTCAGAATGAAAATGTATGTTGTGCAATACAGATTCACAGATGCTTCTTTTTTTTTCCTTTTATCTGTCATAGCCTCCTCCCTAAGTTTCATGGACACGTGCAGTTTTGAACTTGAAAATATATGTGGCATGATTCAAAGTTCAAATGATAGCAGTGACTGGCAGCGTTTGTCTCAGGTTCCTGCTGGGCCAAATACAGATCACACTAATATGGGAGAATGCAAAGGTATGAGAAAAAAACTTCTTATCTTTTTGGGAAGTATCTTCTACAGGGGCATGCAAGTTGACTTTGAGCTCAACCTTGTTATCTGTTTACTTTTTTGACAAACTACAGTTTATTTTTTAACTAAGCAACATAAATCTATCTACATACTTAGGGACATCATGTGATACATTCGATTTTCTGCTGATTTGAGAAGATTGAACATCCTTATCTCTTCTAATTTGTTTTCTTGTCCTGGTGTCACATCCTGACACAAGAACATATAAAGTGTTCTAACCTATGGTACAAGACTGCTGCTTTACTGAATAAAAGCTCAATAAGACCTTGAAAAGGATTAGGATTTCAAAATGATGTGTAATATCAGGGCTGAGATGAAAAATTAATTGACAACATACCTAACTGTTTCTGAACCTGTCAGTGAAAGCTTCATGAGTTTGGGAGCTTAAACCAGTCATCCAGAAAGTCAATGATGACTTACTGGTGCTGGGTAAAGAGTGAAAACCCATGCTTTTGAGTGCAAACTACTAGAGACAGCCAAATGAGGAAAAAACTTGCAAGGAGAATGGTTCTGCCTTTGGAGAATGTGAACAGGTAACAGTCCTCAGTCCAAGGATTTGAACAGGGTCTACCTAACCCTGACCTGACCATGTCTTTGAGCATTATTACAATACAGTGCTAAGAAAACCAGTATGCAGGAAAATTTCATTTTGTCTCTCCTCTACCATTCATTTCTCATTGATTTTTGGCAGATTCCGGCTACTTCATGCATTTCGACACCAGCACTGGAGCAGAAGGACAGACAGCTGCCCTGGAGAGCCGACTTCTGTATCCCAAAAGGGGCTTTCAGTGCTTACAATTCTATTTATATAACAGTGGTCATGAAAGTGATCGGCTTTATGTCTGGGTCAAGGAGTACACTTCAGCCTATCCAAATGGCACTTTGAGTTTCGTTGAAGAGATAAAAGGTATGGAATAAAATAGCATTTTATTTCAATGTTTTTCCAAATACTGGCAGAAAATATTGTAGCAAAGTCATTCATCTCCTTTGGCTTCTTTTCTAACTGTGTCATTGATTTCTTGCTGGTGAAATGATACCTGATGGATCCTCAGATAGTCATTTTCCTGTAATATAATAAATTACCACAAATTTCAAACTCTTGCATTATCAAGATAGTTTTCTCATCAAAAATAGCTAACATTTCATGAGCAATCATTTTAACTGTTCTATAATTGCTGGTATCAATAGCAACAGATGAAGTTAGAGTATTAGAGTAAATTGCAAATAACAAGAAAGTAATGATAAAAAATTGGAAAGCATAAGTTCCCTGGAATACCTAATGTACAAGTTTAAAAAAGATAAATAAAATTTAAATTATTTTTAAGCAAGTTTTGAAATGACTTAACTGAAATAGATGGGCAGCAGATCATGATTTGAGTTGTAGTTTGAAGAAAATTAATTCTTGTGGGTTTAGGAGCCTGTGGCCTACAGAACAAGCAACTGTGGTCAGCTAATGGACAAGAGGTCTTTACTCTAGAATTGCCAAAGTCACTTTATTATTAAATTGCTTTCTCAAATATTTAAATATTAGTTGTTCTCCATTACAGCTACATGTAGTTCAGTCTTCCGGTTACATAAGGGTCTGAGCAAGTTCTTTTACTAAATAGGTATCAAGTTCTTTCTTCTGCCTCTTTTTGTCACTTTAGGCTCAGCTGCTGCTGGTGCCTGGTTTTGTTTAGTTTTTTCCCACTCTTTTCTTCACCGTGATGGTTTCACCACACCATCCCTCTGTTCTATCAGGCATCCTTAATGTAAGTGTCAGGGCTGCTGAGGCAGATGTAAATTTCAGATAAGTCTGAGCCCTCCAAACTCTTTCAAATCCTACTTTGAAGCCAAGATTAATTTCTCCACACTTTTTCTTTCCTTCCAAATACTCTTGCATGTATATTTGGTCCCATCTCCCATT
>NW_008669637.1:36350-43799 GCF_000695815.1 Acanthisitta chloris
TTTTGAGTCTCTAGTCTCACATGCATGTCCAAACAGGCACCCTATTTTGACAATCTCTGGCAAAACTTTCAGGAATAGCTTAAGATCATTTTCTCCCCAAGCTTTTTCCACTTCTCTCATGTGAGAAGTTACCCTCACCAACACAGTCAACAACATGGAAGAAACAGTGAGACTACAGCTCCTTGCAGCCGTGATCTGACACCCTGGCTGAACTACTTGTGGGTTTGCACTGAACCCCCATGCTCAAAAGACTGAGGGCCAAGCCCTGAATCCTTTCTTCTGGTCTGTGGCAGCTGTGGCTGCCCTCAGAGGGGAGGCTGTGGGAGTGGGACATTTTGTAGCACAGTAGCTGATCTGCTCATTGAACATGAGTCAGAAACCCCAGTCTTGCATATAACCCATGCAGTTCAAAAAGCCTTTAGTTTATGCAGAAGGCAATTTCATGGAAAACAGTGGGGTGCTTTTCTGCTTGTTAATGGGTTTATTCTTTTTCTTCCTAATTATAATGGTAATGAAAAATGTCAATAAATTAAGACTCACTTCTGAGATCCCTTGTGTTGTGTTTTGGATTGTTAGGAGAGTGACGCATGAGTTCTGTACCTGGCATTGGCACTGCTTATTCCCTAAATGCATTTGAAAGTCTGTTCTTCAGTGCAGATGAATGGAGACCAGACAGCAAAAGAAACTGTTTTGCTGTATATACTTTTAACAAAGAGTGTTCTACTTTCATTGGCCTCACAAAGCCCCTGTGCAGAGGTCTTTGCTTTTGCGTGTGCTGCTCTCGGAGTCAAGTGGAATTTGCTTGTGCAAGCACTTTTGGATGCTGCATCAGACTTGCAGTGAGGTTTTATCACATGAAGTAGGTTTTGAAAACGACTGGCTTTAATTCAAACTTGGTACCATTAATCATTTGATGGGTGAATAGTGCTCCTGCACAGGCAAGCTTCCAACAAGCCATTTAAATATACAAAACCAAATGAATGGACCAGTCTTGTAGTTCTAGGCTCTCAGAATCCTCTGTAGCACTTTTTTTATTGAGACATGTTGTTATTCAGTTATTTGAATATAACATGTTGTGAATCTTTTCTTTTTAATAATAGAGGTGACCGCCATCTTTGTGCATTTAATTATCACAACATTTGGACTAATTAATGCAATTTTCTTTTAAAATGTAAAAGAAAAAGTTTTAAAACCCATCAACAATGTGTTCACTCAAAAGAAAGTGCTATTATGTGTATTAAATCTGTTGGAAAATTGAATTGAGAAAATACGGTCTTGCACTCAAAAAGTAACATCTAGCGAAGAAATATTTCATCATAACAGTGCCAGTGGAACTGAGAAATTCTTACACTGTGTTGGTATAAGGTCCATAAACCTGTGCAATGTTTGACTGTACTGTGGACTCTCTACCCTTGTTTTTCAGGTTCACCTGAGGCTTACTGGCAGCTCCATCATGTTTCTTTGCATGTCACAAGTAAATTCCGGGTCGTGTTTCAAGGCGTGAGAGGAAATGGTTTATCAAATGGAGGCCTCTCTATAGACGACATCAACTTGTCAGAAACTCAGTGTCCCCACCACGTCTGGCATATCAGAAATTTCACACATCTCCTCAACACAAGTCCAGCAGGGGAAGCAGGAAAGATATACAGTCCACCTTTTTACTCTAGTAAAGGATATGCTTTTCAGGTCGCCTTGTATGTAAATGGTACCACTAATAGCCCATTTAATTTAGGAATATACTTTTCCTTGATTTCTGGAGCAAATGATGATCATTTGCAATGGCCCTGTCCATGGCAACAAGCTACCATGACTCTGCTCGACCAGCATCCTGATATTCGTCAACAGATGTCAAATCAAAGAAGTGTAACAACAGACCCTACAGAATTAACAGGTTAGTCAAAACCAGACATGCTGTCCAGTATGTGTAAAACACATCCAAAAGACAAGGAGTCACATCTTTTCTTTGTGTAAATTGCTGCAGGTTTTTTAGCTTCTGGAATGTTAAATTTGCTTGCAGCAACAATATATTTCATCCATAGACAAAAAAAAATTAAACTTGCAAGCAGGTTAAGCTGGGACCCTGGATTTCAAAGTTGATTTGCACAAGCCACAGGTGGATGACCCACTCCTAAAGTTTCTTTCATATGCTCTGTGAAGATGCATTTAATACCTTATTATTTATTTATATCTGTTTAAATGAGTATGGGCGTTTTCCAGAAAGCTTGAAAAGAAAAATAGTGAATTAACAATACACCCAGTTCATACCAGATAAAAGTGCAGCTGTTAAACAAATCCCCACCCTCCTTGTCAAAGGTACAGTGGTGACAGCACAAATCTCCAGATGGTCAAAGTACTGATTGATATAACATAATCTGTTCTGATTCAAGGTGTGAGAGGATAAGGGATAATTGTCCACAATAACTTGGAAAGGAGGCAGTGGACGTAAGGATGTAGCTCTGGGAAATGGTAGGAATCTCTAGAGAGAGAGAGACATTAGAGAAAACACTCATATTCATCATTGGACAAAGATTGGATTTAATCCAAAATGACTTTGTACATTTATATAAGTGGTTTGCCAAAAGAAACCACCTCCATCACTGAATTAGTTTCCTGGGCTTTCACTGTAAGATCACTGAAGGAAGGAAGGCATGAAAATGTCTAATTCACAGTATTATTTTTAAAATGCTATGTTTTACATTCATCTTCCTATGGCACTGGCTCTACACAAAAATAAAGCAGGTAATCTAGAAAAACTAAATGTCCTCCCTGTAAATGAGAGATGCACCACACCAGGTCCTCCACAGATGTTTAATTTTCCCTGTGCTTTCTGCTCTTATGGCCACAGTGCTTAGATCCTTTCCTTCCATGACCCTGTGGACATGCAGTCTGTTTGCATTCTGCTCCTTCTCCCTTGTTTATTCGTATATTGCTAACAGTCCCAGATTCCCAAGAGAAGCCTTGTAACACCTACCCTTTCTGTAACCAGTGAGGTGTTTGAGCAGGCAGTTTCTTCTCCCTCTGTCAGATACTTTCATAGACAGTCAGGCTCAGCTTTGAGATTTAGAAGAGGGTTTGATGGAGTGGGCATCAGTGATCCATGATCATTCAGGTTGTTCAAGTGCCCTGTACCCTACCTCTACTGCAATAGATGCTCTGTTTTGAGAAGCACTGCATTAAATGACTTTACAGATGATTCATGTGCTGCTTATCTTCTTGTCCACTACACTTTAAAGAACTAAGAAAATACATCAGGTTTTCAACTAGCTCTCCAATAGCTCATCTCCAGCAGGTTCTTTACTCAATACATCAGGCTAAACCAACCTGTTGAAGATCTCCATTGTCTTGTGCATCTCAGCAGTGTGGAATCTCAGGCGATTGAGATTTTTATGGAGTGGCAAATCCAGAGTAGCCTCACATTCTTTTTTTCTTGTCTTTATTTTTTTTATCCCCCAGAATCCTCAGATTATTTTTGGGATAGGCCCGGTAAAGTGGGATCCACAGCAACTTTTCCCAATGGAACTACATTCAAGAGAGGTCCAGCAGTTGGAACAAGTGCATTTTTAACTCATGAGAGACTTAGAAGATACAACTATATTAAAGAAGATAGTGTTTATATTCTTTTAACAGTGGAAGGTATGTAAACGTAGCTGATACTCTTTACAATGCAGTAAACAGTGTCACATACTAAGTCACTAGTGCTGTAGATATAAATACACATGATGTACTTTGCACATGAGCAGTTTTTGAACTATATCTGTATCTAAAGTGAAGTCATATGTTTGAATCAGTTTGTGGATAGGTACATGCATGGTGCCATTCCTTTATCTCATGTGAAAGTGTATAAACCAATGCTAATCCTCTGCAAATTATTTTGAATAGAGTAGTTTAAATAAAGTTATCTGCTTCTGAAAAATACCTAGAGGACATTTCCAAAATACACTATGCTCCTGAAAGGTAAAATAGAATTGTTTATCCACTATAGCTGTGGACAGGCTCTTTGTTCCTTATTATTAGAAATGACAATTAGAATAATAAGAAAAATAACATGAACTAAAGACCTTGTGGTTTTATCGTGCAGATATATCACATCTACTCTTAACTCAGCCCACTACTGCTGCGACAGACAAACCTACCCCTACCCCCACCAACAAGCCCATTCACACCACGACCACCACTGCACCCACCACCACCAGCAACGGGGTAGAAAAGCCAGAGACAGAGGTTCCGAATTTCTGCTCATACAACCCTTGCGAAAATGATGGTGTCTGTGTTATAGTAAATAGTGCACCAGTGTGCAGGTAACTCTCAATTCACTCTCAAATGCAATTTTAGGATCAATAATGAAATTTTCTAATAAAATAGATCTCTGTTCCTAATGAAAGGAAATTCAGACTATAGCTGATGAAGGCCAGTATTTCTGACTGCTCCTGTGAGACTGAACTTAGGACCAATTTGGCAACAAAGCTCCTAACCTCAGCATTTGACCGTTTTTAGGTACTCTGCTTGACTTCCCTGTAAATTACATTTTAAATGTGTTTATTATTTTAGGTCATGCCCATGGTTATATATAACCTTAGAGGTTCTGACAGCAAAATGTAGAAGAGTTAAATGCGGTTGAAAGAAAAGAGCATTTATATCAGTAGAAAA
This sequence comes from Acanthisitta chloris, assembly GCF_000695815.1. Lineage (NCBI taxonomy): Eukaryota > Metazoa > Chordata > Aves > Passeriformes > Acanthisittidae > Acanthisitta > Acanthisitta chloris. Next base: position 40,998 of record NW_008669637.1, read on the forward strand.
TATTTTAAATACTTATCAGGTAGGAAGCAGTATTTTAGATTTTGATTCAGAAATATTGTGCAGTGCAAATTATGACCATGAATTGCCAAAATGTAGTTGCTTGCCTTTGAAGGCAGCAATGAAAGCTGAGGACTAAAACACTGTTTGCCCCGCAAGAAGATTAATATCAACTTTTATTTAATTCTCTGTGGATAAGTTTATGTAACCCACCTGACTGATTAGCATTGTTCCAGCTCCCAAACAAGCTCTGAGGCTGAAGATAGCAACCTTATCTGATGCTGTGCCAGGGCAGGTGGACTGAGGGAGTGCTGTGAGGCAAAGATCTAAAGGCCAAGAGCCACAAGAGTCAGGATGACTCACTAAGTGTTATATCTCCCCATTTAGAAGCCTTTTAAAAAGCAATTCTTGATAAATTTGTCAGAAGCAGGTCACAGATATGAGTAAATGCCAAGGAGCTGTTTCAGGAAGAGAAAAAATCCCCAAAACTATACTGAATATTATTCCCGATTTCAAAATTCTGGAAAGATAACATTTATTTTCTGACATCTCTGGACCATTTGAAGCTCTAGTGCCTTTGTGACCTGCTTTCTGTCCTACAGAAATATGTGACCAGCAGGCAGTTTCCGCTCTGATTTTCTGTTCAAGTCTGTTCAAGGTGACTCACTTGAAGTCCCTCCCAATAGCTAGTATCTTTGTAGCGCTCTGCAAACAGACTCATTTTCAGGGTTGAGGGTATTTCTGAATAAACGTGTTAGGAACAAAAAAAATCAATACAGAAGGAACAACCAAGTTTAAAAAGGTAGGGGCAGATGTGCAGTCAGTTAGACCATTTGGATCCTTGTTCTCACTCATAAAATGTTTCGGAGCTGATTGTGATGCTGGATAAGGGGATGGAATCAAAACCTGGAGGGTTTTTTCGGTCCTAAAACCAGATAATTTCTAGGATTTTCATTTCTTTTCTTCCCTTCTTCTGGAGGGGAGGACAGAGGCAACTCATATAAGTTCTTTAAAATTGAAAATAAGCCCCTCATGACAATGAGAAGGTCTGATTACAAAGTACTGCATGTACTACATCTACTAGTGGTGAAGCACTGAGTAGGGAACTGGAGGGTTTTTTCGGTCCTAAAACCAGATAATTTCTAGGATTTTCATTTCTTTTCTTCCCTTCTTCTGGAGGGGAGGACAGAGGCAACTCATATAAGTTCTTTAAAATTGAAAATAAGCCCCTCATGACAATGAGAAGGTCTGATTACAAAGTACTGCATGTACTACATCTACTAGTGGTGAAGCACTGAGTAGGGAAGGGAAACTTCAGCTAGCTCAGTCCTTGAACTGGAGAATTCCTGCAGCTAAGTTTTGGTTCAGCTGCTGTCTGTTGAGAGAAGCCTGGAGAGCACTACTGTTTGGTAGAGCAGCTCTATAGAAAAGCTTCAGCCAAGTGTTGAGCAGTCAAGAGGATCAGGAAGGCACTTGGGTTTTCTGGCAAAAGCTCTCTCTGAAGGCATGACCTGTGAAGCAGCAGGAAGGTGAAAGAAGCACATTCATATGCGTAAGGACAGTGGGCCACTCAAGACAACTTTAAAATAGAAGTCCATTTTAAGATAACTTCATTTTGCTTTGAGATATAGCAACTGCACTAGAGATGCTATTTTTCTTGAGCAAATCTTTCCACACCTTTAAACTCTAGGTGATAACATATATTTGTTCTTTTACTTTTTAGATGTCCAGCAGGTTCAGACTGGTGGTACATGGGAGAAAAGTGTGAAAGGAAAGGCTCAACTAAAGAAAATACTGTAATAGCTGTTTCTTCATCCATAGCTGTATTTGTTGTTATGCTTATTGTCACTATCACAACCGCAGTGTGCATTAAAAAGAAATACAAAAATGGGAAGAAAACAAGGGAGAACATGACTCTGGAAGAGGTAAGTATTTTGCCTCTTTCAACTAATACATATGCACACACACATCTATATTCACTACAAAGTAAAGAATGAAATTCAGTACAAAATAAATGGGAAAATGTCACAGTTTTGAAATGTAAAGAGTCCAGCTTAGGAATTAAAGTGCTCCATTAAGTGCTACTAGTTTATCAAACAACAAAATGCAGCTTAATTCAAAGCCTGTTCTCCTCCTCCACCCTTTCACCTCCCACCCCTTCTTACTGCCCCAATGGCAGCCTACATTGAGTGGGAGGGTCTGAACAAAGGGACTCATTTTCTAATTGTAATTAAACTATATTTTCTGCTTAGTAAACTTGTATTTCATCTATTACTGCTTTTTTCTACTGTCAGTCTCCCCTTAAAACACTAGGATATGGTGCTAAAAAATCCAGCCCAAAACATCAAAAGAAAAGCAAATCTAAAAATAATTTTCTCTATTCAAAGGACGTTTTTTATGTAAGGAACAAAATGCTCATGGAAATCATGACTTAGGGAGATGTAAAAGAAGGAAAATGCCAGGTAGTGGATAGCAGCAACGTTTGGCCAGGATTCGTCGGAAATTTCATAGAGTCTGAGGCACGTGAACTCTTAGTTTAAATAGAGGCTTATCTTGGAAATAGCTTAGAGGGACTCACAGGGCAGAGGAGAAATTTTGTAAGCAATTTGAAGAGGAATAGCCTTCCAGACAGCAGAGTTCCATTTTTAATTTTGTACCAATGCTCTTTGTGTGATATCCCATTGAGTTGCAGTACCTCTGTGCAGTATCAGATACTTGTCACTGTTACTTTATGACCTTCCAATAAATAGTTTTGGTTTCTTTGCAAGTAATGCTCTTACATTATACACATATTTCCCTTCCCTA
>NW_008669637.1:43826-52430 GCF_000695815.1 Acanthisitta chloris
TTTCCCTGCTTAGACTAAAACATCCCTCTGAAGATAATACAAACAAGCATCAAAGACACAAGATGAGCATCACTACAAAAACCACAACTACGTCATCGTTCTTTCTGTTCCTTTTATCTCAACCATCATGATAAAGGTTTGTAAAGTCTGGAAAATAATTCATCATCTGGATAAAGTACTGTGCTTGAAGTCAGTGAAGTGTTGTGTATCATCATGCAATGGAGAAAAATGGACCTATGTTGTGTGAAATGCCTGCCCTGTTCTTCAGGTCTACCCGAACATGAAGAAAACATGTAAAACTGCATCCTCACTTTCAATCAACCCAGTGAAGTTTTCAATCTATCATGATCCAAATGTCTATAATAAAGGGAAGCTGGACCCTGTATTTACAGGGTACCCAGCAGTTCTGAGTCCTGCTACAGCTGTCAGTCAGTAGTGTGGTGGTATGTGGAGTGTGGGAGCGTCTGACTCATTAAGTTATTTGGTTGTGATCTACTCACTATAAAAGAAATAACAAATAATGAGGAAAGTGATAAATGAACCTCACAGACACAGAAACATTAATGAGGAAGTCACAACAGAGACAATAATGAGGATCCAGAATGCTTCAGCCACTGATTGATGGTCCATTAAAGGAACCACTCAGGCAGAACTCTCAAGAATGTCAACCTGAACAACAATTGTTAGCTGATAGGAAGGGTAAAAGATGATTAACATGAGCATTATGGGAAACTTGAGGGTGCTTGGGATATGAGCTATCAGAAAAGGCTTGTGGACTTATGTAAAAATGACTATGGGGTGTTTAGGGGAGAGACCAAAGGGTCCAGAGAAAAGTGAGGGAAAATGAGGCCAGCAACTGGAGAGACCAGCCTGCAAAAGAGATCTGTGTGCCAGTGACCAGAGTCCATAGGTCTTAGGGATCATGGATCTAGATACTAACACATGGAGGGACCGGCACGCAAGAGTCTATGTGATGGTAACTGGAGGGACTGTGGGCCACAGGGCATGTAGGCCTAAAGACCAGCAACTGAAGGGACTGGTATGTGTGTTGAAAGGTGCAGGTGCCAGCAACTGGAGAGGAGGCTATGGGCACAAGGGCTGTAGGTCTGAGTAGCAGCAACTGGAGGGATCAGGTTGTATATGCGTGTGTAAGAGGTCTAAGTGCTGGCACCTGGAGATACCTGTGTGTGTTGATATTTCTTCAGTGAATTTAATCCTCTGTATGTATGCATAATTCACTAGCAAACTTGAAGTTGGACTAGCTGGTGAGTTGGAGGAAATGTTTCCACATCTGGAGGACTGAGTCAGTCAGTGGTTGGGGTAGAGGAGCCCACGGTCCAGGCATGGATATTAGACAGGCTGAGAACCCATGTTAATATTCACAGGAGTACCTATGGATGAGTCTGTGAGTGTATGCATGTCTTTCAGTAGCAAGCATCACATTGGTCTACCTGGCAAGTAGGAGTTGACTTGCTTACCACTGAAAGGGCCCCCAGTCATGGAGGCTGGTTTAGAGGTCATGTTGACAATCAAGGGGGCTGTGAATGTGGGTGTGTTTATGGATGTGGAGAATAAGGACACACATTTTTTCACCAGAGAGCCTCCATTCCAACTGATTGGAGAGGAAGAAGAGGACAAGGCTGCCTGCCCTTGTGTGAGTTTGGGTAGCACTGTAGTTGAATTGTACTACCCACAGTGCTCTACATGTGTGCAGCAGTCTGTATGGTCAGCCACTTTAGGGACCTCTGTGTGTGTGTGTGTGTGTGTGTGTGTGTGTGTGTGTGTGTGTGTGTGTGAGTGCGTCTTTTGGATACAAACTCAACCTTGCTACCAGCCAGACCTGCAAGCAGGAAGAGGAGCAGCAGCTGTATCCTTAGGACTGGGATGCAGCAATCACCTGGGACCTTTCCTGGCTGGGCATGTTGGCTGGGGAGATTGAATCCCGGGTCTGTGAGATTTGGTGGCTCCCTTAACAACCTTGACAAGCAGGGCTACAATTCAGTAGGATTTAGAGAAAAAGGTAGTCATGGAAATAGAAAAGCCAGAGGAAGCAAAACATACCTCCCTGAGGACACTTCGCAGAGGAAGATGGTAGTCACTGTGGGCACATTTGTGGTGTTTTGGAGGGAGGCTGCGAGTGACAGGAGTACCAGTATTAGAAATGTCAGGTCACACCAGATGGTTGGTAGACTGGTATGTGAATGTGTTCACATTTAAAGGTCAACAGCAACTTTGATTCCCTGGGAGATGTGTTGATGATCTTCATATCTGTCATGCAATTTACCCTAACTCTGGGAAAGAGCAGTTCAAAAAATTCATAGAAATTTGATGAGGGAGCAAGTCTTCCTCTGAAAGCTACTGCACGGCACAAAGCAACAAATGTGTATGCTTCTGTATTGACATTACATATGTAGTCCTTCTCTGATTGATATTCTCTGAAATGTAGTTATATTTAAAGCATTCATAGCTGGTTTTATTAGCTTTTGTTGGAATCCAAAGATTCATGAAAACAGCCAGACAAAATTAACAAAGATTTGTCAGAGCTAACAAACATCCTGGATAGGAAAATACCCTACTATAGATGTCTTAAAATAACTTTCCTATTTCCACATGTCTTCATCAGCAGTTTTCATGCAAATAATCCTCCAAATGTGCCTTCAATTAAGATATGCACATAGATTTACATGGAGTTAAGAAGACACAAATGAGACTGTTCATAAATTCAACCCTGGCTAAAATCCTTAACAGTGAGCTTTTCATAATTTCAAACATGAATTACCAGATTTGTAAATGCAGAGGCTGTTTATATTTTTGAAATCCAGATTACATTAGATGGCATAAGTACTCACCTGTGCTTTCATCAGAAGAGAGCTTAATACACAGAGCAATATTACAATACAATTTCAATACACTGTGAAAGACACATTCCATAGGGTATACCCTGAAATGTAAAACTTCCATGGGAAAAAAAATCTTAAGCTTCTGCTTATTCGTTTCAAACAGGAATAGCAAGAAGAGCACAATTTAAAACTGAATCTCCCAGTGAGTGCGTATGAACAACTCACTTTTCAGTGATTTGCATATTCCATAGAGCCAAATGAGACTGGTTTTATTAATGTTATCAACTGACCTAAAAATACTCAGGAGGAATTTTTTGTTTGAATTTACAATAAAGAAAAATCACTCAGAAAGTCCAGGATCAGATTCAATGTTGCAATTTATTGTTTATCACAAAAGTTATGCTACTAGCTCAAGTTCTTGAACCAATATATTTTTCTTAAAAAGCTGTGGCACAACTGACTTACAGTGATGCTATCTTTCTGAGAAAGGAGGTGAGAGATTTCATGGACATATGTGCTTTAGGAAAAGAAGCATTTCAACTGGGGCTTTTAATCTTTTATTTTAATTGGATGTGTAATGTAATCAAATAAAGTTGCAATGCCTTGGCAATGGTCATCTCTTTATAAAACCAGCAAGTTAAGATTCACCAGCCCAGGTCCTACAGCCTTCCCTGCTTTACCAAGATTTTTCCTACATGGTTGTTAGGACTGGATCTATTAATTTTAATGAAATAGCTTAATTTTGAAGATGTACATTTGACACATTTACAGATAATACAGATATTCATCACAGATCAGACACTGCATTGGTCAGTTGGAGAGCCATACATGGCCTTGCAGCTTGGATGTTAACTTTCCTGGAGGAGAATTACTCACAGAAAGTTTTACTAAAATCTTTTATTTAAAGGTCTGTCTGTGAAATCACAGAGCTACTTATAGATAGTAAACTCCACCAGTGTTAAATCTGCACTATTCCACTCTTCTATCCAGTCCTTCTCACACTGTTGTGAATCAGGTGATTTCAGGTCATTCGCAACAAGAATTTACTTTGTCTGCAGCCCTGGTCAGGCACATTCCACCCTCTACACATCAGGACGAGTGCAAAAAGCCCATTACTGGATTCCCACAATATGCAGGACAAGGGCTTGGGCTGTGAGTATTGACTTCTTGAGTTGCCTTCCCTGTTCATGTTCCTCATTCAAGTGCAGGTCTTTGCATCCCTTGCAAAGACCCAGGCCTAAGTGAATGTTGCCTTCTCTGCTCCTCCTTTTCTGGGCTCCAACGCATCCCTTGCAAAGACCCGGGCCTAAGTGAATGTTGCCGTCTCTGCTCCTCCTTTTCTGGGCTCCAGACTAGCTGTACAGCTGGACCCAGCAGAGTATGTGCACATTGTATTTAGAGCTGTGTGGTATGACTCATTCCCCACCGCTGAGTCTATCAGGAGTCACAGCATGGGCTTAAAAATAAAATAACCCCAATATTCAAGTCAGTGGCTCAGGTCTGGAATAAAAATAATAAATAAATAAATAAATGAATGAATGAATGAATGAATAAATAAATGAAGGCTATTGTTCTAGCTACTTCCTGTTTTATCTTCAGGAATCTCAGAATTGCAGAAAATCTTTTAGGCATGCCACCTATTATCTATGCTAAACAGCATACACAGCCTCATATTCCTGATACAGGCAAACTAGACCAATTCACTGCTGTTTTGCATCACACAGATCAGCTCACTCAGTCTAGCTTTTGCACAAGTAGCAAATAACTGAGTCATAATGTCTAATAGTCTGGCTGGCACTGCATTGTTTAAATGTAAAAAAGGGGCTGATCCTAGACACCAGCTCTCCAATTCCAGCTAAGTGTGTCAGGTGTCTCATACCACCCACGCCAGGCAGACAGGGTTCCAGGCTTCCAGGAGTCATGACTTGTCATTTTCTTTACGTGTGGATCAGAACAGAGAAGTAGTATTTCTCCTTTTCCCCCCCTGCACAGGTTTCCTTATCTACTGTTACAAGAGCTCAGGGTATTTTGCTAAGACACAGATGCCACCAGTTAAAGTACCTTTCATTCTCATCAATAGGATCTTAACTTTCCTGTCATTTTCAAGTTGTCTTCAGTGCCAGTAGTACCGATAGCCACGTCTCAAAAGGAGGAGATAAACCCCAATTAAACTGCCTTTTCTGAATAAGTTATTGCTTAGGTATTTTTGTAGCATTTGATGCAGTAATGGCAAAATATCTGTATTTTGCTCTGTGTTACGGAATTATGAAGAAACTACATGTATGTGATCATTTTCTCACTTCTTTCAACTCCTTATATTCTAGTCTATTGCAAAAGACAACTCTAGAGTTTTAATAATTTGTTTGTGCAAGAGGATTATGGATTTTTTGCAGCAGACAGATTCCACATGGCTGCTCTAGTTGTCTCTCTCCTTTCTGAGCATCAACAGAATGAACTGGGAAAAAACAATGACCACATAAGTCAGACTGATTATTACTTACATCAGGTACACTCTAACTGGTATCAAAACTTGCAGGCAGGTTTAACAGGCTTACATTCAAATTCTCACTTCCTTTGCTCATGAATTGCTAAAATTCTTCCACTTGAGATGAAACAGTCCATCCTTGATCGCTGCCTTTGACTCCATCTACTGTGAAAACAAAATAGCGTCAAAGAAGTTTAACTGGAATGTCTGGAACTTAAAAGAACAATATCAAACCTCATTGCTTCCCAAGGTTGCAATGCTTAATCCTACAATACATAAACATGGTTGCTCTTCCAATGCAATACTCATGGGATAAAAAGAATTGTGTGTTCTTTATCAGATTTGAATCTTGTCTCTAAAGAATTTGATGGAATATTTTGATTAACTTCTTAATGATAGCCTTTCTGCTTAGCAGCAGCTACTGACATGAAACTAGAATCAGCCACCTTCTGCTAGAGCTCTGTATATGAGCATTTGCCCTTGATTTCTCTATTTTAACACCATCTGGATCCATGAAGCCTATGCTGCAAAAACCCAGACCAAATCCTGTCAGCTGCACATCTCCCTCTTCATCTGTTGGCTTTTTTTCTCATACTTCTCATCATATTGTGAACACTTGGGTTTGGATGCAGTTTTCACTCATGTAAATGATGCTTCCTTGTTCAAAACAGAGCATTATAAATTAAACTGAAAAAAACATTGCAACTCCAATTTAGTTTGTTAAGTAAGCCAGTAGTTTATTAAGTTAGGTAGTTGCTAAGTTGTTGAATAAAATTTGTTTATTAATTGTGGTAGGAGCCTCTGTTGCTCCTTAGAAGAGTCAGGTTTCATTCTGGCTGCTACTGTCATGCTTTCATCACCAGAAAAGATTTGTCAGGGTAAGCTGGAGGTAAGGAGGAAAAAAAGAAATTAAAAGTCTGCCTTGCCCAAAAGAATAATGACCATGCTTAAGTCCTAGCATGTGCAGCTGAGAGGAATGGAAAAAGAAAAAGCTGCTGGGATAAGAAACTATAAATTTCCTTAAGAAAATAAAAGCTCCAAGGGAAAAAAGTAAACCTAAATTGAGATAGCAAATATCTATTGTGGGCCACCGCATGATAGTCTACAGGCCATGAGGCATGCCAAGCCCACCCGTGTGCTCTGCTTTTCACAGGCTGCAAGCTCACAGCAAGATCTGTTGCCACTACACGTGTGTTTTTTAAACCTATTTCCATTTGCTTATGGCAATGCCCACGTCTCTCACTTACAAGCACTGTGAGACCTTCAGCTGCCCCAGCTGCAACACTGCAGAACCTCTTTGGGCAGCTCTCTCCCTTGGGAAGGTCTGAGAAACTTGCAGCCAGGGTGATGAGGAGACTGTGCTGGCACAAGCACCACACAAAATAGACTTTGCCTCTGGGAGCTTGAAGACTGAAGAAAAACTGGGAAATGTAGTCCCTTCTATGGTGGGGCCAAAGCCAGTGGTGGTACCTTGTGGTGTCAGCTTTGAGGTCCCTGTAGAGAGCTTGTCCCTGCGTGGGCTGCAGCTGGGAGCAATGAATAACAGTGGTCCTTGCCTTGGAGGATTTGCTGGAGGAACTGCTGGAGACCATCTCTCTGTTTCACATAGACACAGAAGACTGGATATAAATATTTACCCTCCTCCCTTGGGAGGGAAGTCTCCATCTGTCACCCAATCCCCCTTTCCAAGAAAAGTGGAGCTGCCCTACCCCAGCGCTCTGCCCCACGCTGTCGTACCTAGCCAGGTCCCCACATGGTCACATGGTGGGAGTGACTGCAAAGCAATTTGTTTGACATCAGAACTCCCTGCTGGCTACACCCTGTCTGTCAAAGACCTGCAGAGCACTGGCTGGCAACCACCTTCCCCCCAAGAGCAAATCTTTAGATGAGATTTGTGTTTCTGAGAAATACAAACAGCCAGAGATGCATCCATTTTGAATGTAGTCCCAGCAGCCTCTGAAGTATTTCTGAAGTGAAATGTGGGGAAAGGAGGAATAGAGGTTTATTTACGTTTTCCCTGCTATGGTTCAAATGAGCAAGGCACTCTACCCTGTGCGCTAAGAAAGTAAGAAAAATGCTTTCCTTTGTGCCATATTCATGCCTGAGTGCTAGACCAGGTGGTGCCACTTGTTTTCCTAAAAGCAAGATACCTTGGCTTCCTCTTGCCTTGATTTATACCCATATTGCACAAACCACTTCTCAGGTGTGTCAGGTCACTCAGATTGGTTGTAGTGAGGTTTACTTGTGTATTTGCTTTCTCACTTGTTTCCCACAGCATCTCAATGATCTGGTGGACTAGAACTGGGTGGGCTAAAAAATGACAATTTTTTCCCCTTCTACAAATAGGCTTCAGCAATAAATCACTTTCCCATTTCTTACTAGGTGACATGAAGACCACTTCAAGGCTTTGTTAGCCAAACCCCCATGGGCTGGGGTGCAGGAGCTCGGGTACGTGGTGCTTGCTGGCACACACATGGGTGCGCAGCGTGCAGCCGGGTGAGTGGGCCCATTGCACAACAGGAGGGTTTTAGAGCTCAAGAGATGGAAAGTTTGATATCTTTGGAAATGCAAGGCTGAGCATCAGTTTCTTAATCAGCAGTTACAGCTGCTGTCAACTGCCTTCCTGGCAACCCCCTGCTGATGGTGGAAGTGGTTTAGAGAATATTTTACAATACAAAGATCAACTCTTAAAGGGGAATGCAGAGTGCTTTCTTGTCTTTCAGCTGTAGGGTCAAAGCCTTTTGCACACTGATTTCAGAGCACTGGAAAAAACTAAATGGCCTACAAAGCAGTAGAGAAATCCTGACCTATCTGTACTACCATTTTATGCAGCATATATGTGAATGATTAAATTGTGCTGGTACAGTATCTGTGAGTGAATGATTTCCCTTAGTTTACTAACAGGAGTGCAGTAAACTATTCTTCCCCAACACTTTGGCTTTTGTCACAAGAGATGCTGAAAATGTTTGTAATTTAAGTAGCTGCTGGTGAAGTAAAAACTTTTTTTGGATGTCTTTCTCAAGGGTCACTGTGCAAGATGTAGCTGTGCACTCCTAAGGGTCTGGATTATCTCAGATGCAGTCACACATTGGCAGGATTATGCTTGCCAAAGGTTTTTTCCCATCTGAAGCAGGGCAGATTTGTCATTAAATGTCAAACTTCAGTGATATTTAATAACACAGTGTTAGGTGTTAGGGATAGTCATTAAATATTTGTCTATGATGTCAGGGGCTAATTGCTCCAGTAAACTGGAATCTTGGTACTTTCAAGCTCCAGCAG
>NW_008669637.1:52453-55557 GCF_000695815.1 Acanthisitta chloris
CTTACGAAGTATTTTTACAATTAATTGCCCAAATACTCCTGGGAAATGGGAAATCAGATCCTTATTTATTGGAAAGAGTTAAATCATGACTATTAGGAGGCTTAAGTAAGAGCACAGAGTAAATCACTGTCAAAAGACAGAAAAGGCAACCCACCAGCACATTTGCTGGTCTGATATTTTGCTGCCCCAGTGGTGTCATTTAGTCCAGCAGTTAACAGCCAGGGAGAGGCCACTTGCTTGAGAGCAAACCCAGGACCTCTGTCAGTGCTGCTCTGCCACACTCACTATCATTGACCAGACACTTCTTCCCCCTTGGCCCCCAAAATCTGACAGCTGTTGGCTCTGTTGCTGTTGGGAGACAGACCTCAATAGCTGGATGAAGGTGGTGGTAGTGGGAGCCCCAGGAGTCATGGGATACTAACCCTAATCTTGCTAAATCCAAGGAAGCCTGAGGCTGTGGTGTCAAAACACGCAGCTTGCCAGGCAGTTGAAGGGCATTTACATTCAGCTTTTATATGCTACCACTTGATCTTTGCAATAAGTACTTTTTATTCAGTGTTTTCTAAGCTTATTCACTGTAAAAGAGGAAGATGTCTTTGACAGTGTTGCAAGTATGTTGAGAAGTGTCAAAGTTTTTCCTGCTTTCAAGTAATTGTAGTGGATTGACCCTGGCTGCATACCGAGCACCCACCAAAACTGCTCTATCACTCCCCTCTGCAAAATGGACAGGGGAGGGAAAATATAATGAAAGGTTCACAGGTTGAGATAAGGACCAGGAGAGATCACTCAGTGAATACTGTCATGGGGAAACAGACTCAACTTGTGGAAATTAAGTGATTTTATTACTAATAAGATCAGAGCAGCATAACAGGAAAATAAAGCTGACCTTAAAAAACACATTCCCCCACACCTACCTCCTTCCCAACTCTACCTCCTCCCCCACAGTGGTGCAAGGAGATGGGGAGTGGGGGCTACAGTCATCATCAAGCAACATCACATGTTGTTTCTGCCACTGCTCTCAGGGAGAGAGGTCCTTCCTCTGCCTCAGCATGGGGGCCCTCCCATGGGAGACAGCTCTTTATGGACTTCTCCAACATGAGTCCTTTTCAAAAGTCCTACCGGGAACTTTGCTCCAGCATGGATCTCCTCTCTGCATGAGTCCACAGGTCCCTGCTAGGAGCCTGCTCCAGCAAAGGCTCCCCACAGCTTCACAGCCTCCTTCAGGAACCCACCTGCTCCAGTGTAGGTCTCCTTCACAGGCTACAGGTGGATCTCTGCACCCCGTTACCCTCCATGGGCTGCAGGGGCACAGCTGCTTCACCACAGTCTTCCCCACAGGCCACAGGGGATCCTCAGCTCTGGCACCTGGAGTACCTCCTTCCCCTCTCCTCTGCCAGATTTGGGGAAGCTTCTTGCATCTTCTCACAGAAGCCACCCCTGTAGAGCCCCCTCGCCCTCCCCCCCCAGCCAAAACCTGGCCACACAAAACCACTGCAGTAGCGAAGATCAAAACTTCAGAAGTTTAAAACATTCATTTAAACCTTGTAAATAGTTTGAAACATCATTACTACATCTTTTCTTTTGTTTCCCCACCTAAGCTTGCAGCCTTTTATTTCCTGTTATTCAAAACCAGAGCTTCCGTATAAATGTCATGAGGTGTAATGTTCAGATTTGGTTTAACAAGAGAAAATTGTGAGCAAATCAAACTAACACTTTTCGTTATTCCAGGTACAGGAGCCTGACATGCTTCACCACCACCTCCACAAGCACAGACTGAGGCAATTGAAAGCAGACAAAGCATTAGAGAAACATGTGCTTGAGCCTCAAAGTTTCTAGAGCTGAAGGGCTCTGGTTATAGAATTTTAGTTTGTTTGGTTTTGGTTTTTCTCAGCATTCCCCTCCAGAATGCTCCTGAGTCCTTGCAAGCTTGGATATCTTGGGCCACTAATAAGCTTCTAAATTGCTTATCTAGTCACAAGGTTACACCAGCAGTATTAGTGTGTAAGAAGGGTGGCAATTGTTCATTTCAACCTCAAACTGGAAAGAAAAGAAACAGAATCTGGCATTATGGGTATAAATTGAAAGAGAGGAAATTTAAATTAGATATTAGGAAGAAGTTTTTAATAGGGGTGTTAAGACACTGGAACAGGTTGCCCAGGGAGGTTGTGGAAGCCCCAACTATGGCAGTGTCCAAGGCCAGGTTGGAATGAAGCCTTGATCAATCTGATCTAGTGGGAGGTGTCCCTGCTCATGGCATGGGAGGTTGGGACTAGATGATCTCTAAGGTCCATTTGAACCTCTTAACATACTATGATACGATTTCTAAGGTCAAGAATCTGTGTATATATATATATATATCTATATCTATATACACACCTCGTGTGTGTGTGTGTGTGTGTGTGTGTGTGTGTATAAAAGAACCGAATCTGTTTTCTTAAGAAAAAGCTTATATTACTACACAATTATTACATATCTAGCACTCTCCCAGACAATACTGCAACACAAGTGAGTACTAAAAACAGCCTCAGAAACTCTACTGTTTCAATGAGTGAGGTAGAAATTCTCACAATATGCTTTCCTTTAATTAGAGTTCTTGCTTTGGAATCCTCCCAGAATAAATATTTTTTTTTATTTTTAAAATTTAAGATCTAATTTCTCATTTCAGAGAAGCTTGCCTATGTCCAACCTAGCTTTGCATTGTAATAAGGGACCAATTTTTTGCTTTATTAAAGCTTTAATAGACAGTCCTTTGGATTGCAAAGTGCAGCAGATCCATTTGCGTGTCATTGAATGCCATTATACAACTGCTTTGAGTTTTCGTGGCTCCACGTGTGTCATATTTGGGTACACAGCAAGGCAATTCAAGTGGTATTGGCAAGTGCTTTTGGCAAGAGGTTGTTGCTGGGCAAGTGCTTTTGGCAAGAGGTTGTTGGATTGTTATCCAACAACCAGGTTAAAACACCATAGTAATGTGGTGTGAAGGAGGCATTTCAAGTTGCCCTCTTCAGGAGAGAAAAGATATACTCAAACAGAAAGATGTGAAAAGGATTATTGTTTTAGGTTAATCTATTTTTAAATCAAGTTATCAAATATTTGATTGAAAT
>NW_008669637.1:55595-56672 GCF_000695815.1 Acanthisitta chloris
AGGAAGCTGACACCTCTGCCAGGAGCTGTTAGGTAGCAGGTTAGCGTTGGCAGGCTAATGTAACTTAGTTATGGGTACTGAAAACAAAGCATTTAGGAATGAAGTCACAACTGAACAGCCACCGTGACTACAAGTGACAGAAGTAGAATAGTTCCATCAACTTGAGCGATAAACTGAAGCCCATTCGTGAAATCAGTGAGTGTCTCGCCCGAATGAGCAGTGCAGGATTAGACTCGATTGCACATCATGCCGACACTAGTTAGAAACATAGAACAGATGTCAAGTAAATAGAGAAGTGTGGGACAAAACAGAAATAATTGTAAAAATGTGCCCAAGGATAAAACAAATTGATCCTAAGACACTAACAAACATTCTTGTATAATACAAAATGAGTCTTTGTACTGGGTTGGCTTTTATTTTCTTGCTAATATTGCATAACAGAACTACACTGGCTTGATGAGGAGGGGGGATAATAAAATAACTTATCAATGCACTATTAACTCTACATGCTCTTACCTAATAATAAGATATTGATGTCTCCTTTAATGTGTGTCCCCTTGTTGAGAACTTTCTCATTACCCCGCTGTAGCATACACAAAATGACTTTTTTAATATACTCATGGCCATGAACATTTGGTGCTAAAGACTTGCTTAAATGGTCAAAGATATCCTATTTAAGAAACAACAAACACTTACATTGCACATTACCAACATTAAATGGAATCTCATTATCCATTAGCCACTATTAGTGCAATTTATAACTTACTTTATTTTGAGTTTTGCAGAATTTCTTGATCTTTGCCACATCATCGGTTGAGAATGTGGGGCCTATTCCTTTGCTCATCAGTTTGATATTATTAGGCAGCATTATTGTCCTGGGTATTTACCTCCAAATGCAGAGAAATGTCATGAGAATAGCTATTAAATGGATGAACTATTAAATAAATATTGGACCATTATTTACACAACACAAAAAGAATAAAATTCTAAGACATTCTTAGGTTTATCCATTTTATCATGGCTTAGCAAGTGGAATCCACACTAAAGGAGGATTCAATGAAGTTCCAACATCAGCAG
>NW_008669637.1:56682-77789 GCF_000695815.1 Acanthisitta chloris
GTTCAGCTGTCACTGGGCAGGATCTGGGGCCAGGTAATGGGAGGAAATGTTGCAAAGAGGAGGCGATGATAGGTAGAAAGATTTGTTCTCATCTCCACAAACGGTGTGGCAGCTGTCCCCACCAGGCACGGGTAGAGGCAGGTGGTGGTCACAGGCAAGGCCAGTTTCTGGCTCTGAAACAACGGGATCCTTCTGAGTGGGTGGGTCCTCAGGGAAAAACTACTGCCTGCTTTTGTAATCAGTGCAGAAGAAAATCACAACAGAACTCAGAGCACTTGAAGCCACACAGACAAGAATTATTTAACTGTTTGGTAAATACCAGTCCTTCCCATTTGACACCAAGCTCCTCTCAGCCAGTGCTGACAGGCAGCCTCTCCTGCTGCCGTGCCCAGCCACAGGGCTGGCTGGCAGTGCCTTGGTGGGGGTGCTAGCCAAAGGTACCTTGATGGATGGAGAGTTTCGTGACTGCTTATTCCTCTTATGCACTAACCAAAAGAAATTACTTCTTCTGTAAATACCTTCCACGAGATATTTGTAATATTGTAAGCAGAACCATTTGCCCTTGGGATATATGATACTTGGATATTTCCCCACTGAAGAGAAGGATGGATGGCAACTCCAGCAGCTACAGTCACACAATGGTACATCGAGGAAAAGAGGACGCAGTGACACAAAAGCCAGCTGTTTTATTGTTCCTGTGCCTGCTTCACCCTGAGCTGCAGCTAATGCCTTAAGGTAAAAAAGGACACCAAGACCTGAAGTGACATCCACCCAGAGATGCCTGTTCTACACTGAAGGGTGCCAGCTACCCCCTGCAGCCGTGTGCCCAGGACCAGACCAGGCAGGGGCATCCAGCAAGAACAGTGCCAGCAGCAGAACAGGGGGAAATGCTGTATTAATACTTGCCATTAATGCTTACCAACTAAGGAAACCCAACAACCAGTGCACATTGCCTTTTATACAGTTGAGAGACAAAACACAGACCGAGTTACAACAAAGCTTAAATCCAAAATAATTACATTTTGTCACAATTCCTTCCACACAGCCCAAGCTACCAAGGAAGCGAGCTGCCAGAGCCCGAGGAGAGACATGATTTGCTCCACAGCTCCCTTCAATCCCAGTGCAAAAACTTCCAAATGCTTGAAACAGGGAGCAAGTAAATCTTTTAATGCTCTCTGAAAAGCAATCAGCTCACTGAACGCATCATTCAGCAGCCTCCAATATAAAATAATTAAACCATGGAAAGCTGCTGCAGTAATCTTACTTAAAAATCCTAAATTCCTTTACATTTTGAGGATCTGATGGCATTGACTCCTAGTCAGACACATAGAGGCAGGGCAGAGACCACGGAAACTTCTCACAGCTCAGCTGAACAAACCTCTTCCACTCCTTGAGCAGAGGCAGCTTAACTTTATGAAGATTTGTTGTTGCAGCAAAACTATCCAAGAGATACAGCTAAATCCAAATTCATTTCATTTCCAGCCAAATTATATTTTGATGCAGGTCACTAGAAGCTAATCTTTCATCTCTGTTTTTCATACATGAAAACGCAAAAGAAAAAGAATTTCAGATTAAGCAGCATTTATCATACTAAATAGAATTAAATCAAATGGAAAATTGCATAAAGAAACCCAGTTAAAACAATCAAATTAAAAAGCCCTTTACCTGTGTGAATGTAAACTTTGATTTTCTCAGAAGAGAAGAAAACCTTATTATTAAGCAAACTTAAAAGGGAGCCTGGATTACCCTTTTCCCATTTCCCTGCACTTGAACTGTCAGTCTGTCTTCGCAAGCAGATTTTGCTTCCTGTCTGTCAGGCAAGTTCACTTGCTTGTTCTCACATGCTAGGAAAACTTGTGTTCTCAGTATTGCAGAAGCACTTAAGCTGTATAGTAAGTAGCAGATGACTCTTTTATTCATGTGTTTTTCGTCAGTTATTTGCACACACACACGCAGACACAGGTGCGTACACACACCTGCAGTCAGTAATATAATACAGCTTCAGCAAAACCCCTAGCTAACTGGAAGCTAGCCTGAATTTAACAACTTTTTATTGATGCTCTGACTTTTAAAGAGCTCCCATCTGAAATAGCAGCTTATGGTAAGTATCAAAAATGAAGAAATGGCAAAGCCTTCTAGAAGACACCTATTTAAAATCATCTCACAAATATTTCAGCATAATTGAAAGAATTATAATTCTCTTTTTTCCTCCAAAAGATCCAAGTCTCACATTACATCAATTTAAAATGCATTTATGATCTTGGCTTATGGCAAAATTGAGAGCAATAAGCAGCTCCTGTTATGGAGAACAGCTCTCTGGGAAGAATTTTTCTGATATACAACACAGGCCTAAGAGGCTCAATAATACCTTGGGTCAAATTTTTCCTGACAAACATTACCTTAGTTTCTTGGCTGGAATCCCCTCTGGCTTCTAAAAATCCTATTTCATTTCAGGGCAAATTTTGTCTGAGAAACAAATGCAAAACCCCATGTAGTTAAGGTTGGTTTCACACAGAACTTGAGAAATGCTGAGGTTTTTGGCTCCAAAACATTTACTCTGTTCCTCAGTATTTGGGCACTTTTCCTTTAGATCCCCATGAATAAGTGGGTGTAAACTGCATCCCTTGACAATTGGGAGGGGTTCTTTTACCCAGTCAGAAACAAGCATCCCTTAATTCACAGTGCTCCACACATTATTGCACTAGTCTCAAGCTTTATGAGTACCAACAGAAAGTTGTAACACCTCAGAAAAAACCATGCAAGAACAAAAATACCAGAGGCAGAGTCACATATGGTTTACAAACACAACATGCTGATCCTGTTTTCATGGTGGCACTGGGGTCTTTGAAAGCATCTGTTCCTATAACCTAGTTTTCTGCTTAGCACTTCTGAATAAAATCCAACATAAGCCACAGGTAAAAATTTGCATTTTAGCATGAAACTTCAGAACTCGTTAGCGAAGGCAGCGACTTTTAAATACAAAATACCACTACTGTCTCTGAAACCCCTGAGATGTAAATCTTTGGATGGGGAAAGCAGTCACAAGAAACATCCTGGTGTATCCTGTTCCCATTTGTGGGCCATGCCCTTTGCTCAGGGGAGCTGATACCAGGCTGCAACCTCGGGCTGAGTCGCTGTGGCTCGGCTTACACTTGCTCTTTTCCTGTATGTTGGTCCTTTGTGTTTGGAGATGAAAGGTGCAGAGTGACAGAGAGGCCTCTTCTCTCTCCTTTAGAAACTGCCTTCTCATCTCTGGTTTTCCACAGTTCAAATGCAAGACTTTGAAAAAGATTTCAAAGCTGCATCTTGTATATGAAAATTCATGGCTCCAGGCAGGTTCATGATCAACCCTGAGATTTCAAGCTTAGAATTAAGAACCTGTAGCCTTTTACTTGTGCTTCACCCTTCTCTGTTTTTTCTTTATAAAGCCATCAATAGGAATAAGATGATACCAATTTTCATGGATTATCTATATAGTTTTACCTTTGGTAAATACTTCAATTTTCTTGAAAAACACTGAGTTAAGGAAATATGAACAGACGCCATTTGGATAAGCTGTGAAAATCAGACTCCAGCTGCTAGCTAGAAAATATTAGTGACAGAATACATGTTTAGAAAACTAAACTCCATACAACTAGGCAGTACCTGAAGCTCCCTTGGTAATCCCCAAAACAGGGAAATAACCAACCACTCTCAGGGCTGTAGTAGCAGAAATATCATGCCATACATTGGGCTTGGGGATGGGTTCATTTCACATGTGAAGTATAGGGGAAGAAGAATGCAACCAACTCCACCAACCAAAAGTTTTGTGGTTCTTAAAACAACACTCACTGAACAATAGCAGTGTGGTATTTTATAAACATTAGTTACCTGCTTTTGTATGTGGATATCACGCTACCTGATTCCTTCAGGATTTGCAGCCATGGTGGAAGCAAAAAATCATGTTTATTTGTGATAGAAGCTCAGATGTTAAAGATCTCAGAAGAAGAGTGTGCTGGTTTGGGCTGAAGTAGAGTTAACTTTCTTCACAGAGGCTAGTATGGGGCTGTGTTTAGAATTTGTGCAGAACACAGAGTTGATAATGCAGAGATGTTTTTGTTATTGCTGAGCAGAGCTTACACGGAGTCAAGGCCTTTGCTGCTTTCCGTACTGCCACACTGGCAAGGAAGTTGGGGATGCATGGGAGACTGGGAGGAGACACAGCTGGGACAGGTGACCCAAACTGACCAAAGGGATATTCCATACCATAGGACATCATGCTCAGTATATAAGGTGGGAGGAGGAAGGAGGAAGGGGGGACATCTGGAGTGATGGCATTTGTCTTCCCAAGGAACCGTTACGCGTGATGGGCCCTGCTCTCCTGGAGATGGCTAAACACCTCCTGTCTTCGGGAAGCAGTGAATTAATTCCTTGTTTTGCTTTGCTTGTGTGTGCAGCTTTTGCTTTCTCTATTAAACTGTCTTTATCTCAACCCATGAGTTTTTGCAGCTTTTACCCTTCTAATTCGCTCCCCCATCCCGTTGGTGGGGGAATGAGTGAGAGGCTGCGTGGTTCCTGGCTGCTGCCTTGGGTTAAACCACGACAGTCTCTTCTCCCAGGGGCACAGATGGCAAGAGCAGGTCAGGAAATGGAAGGGGTGGTTTGCCTGGAGATAGCAGTAGGGCCATATGTGGCACCAGAGGCAGCCACCCACCCTTTCCAACCACACCATCACCCATGGCAAGAGGTACCTAGTCAGTCTCAGGAAACCAAAAGGTAGCGGGGAGGGTTACAAAATGAAAGGATATATTGGGCTGGGTTTGTAAGTCAAGCTGGGGCACCTGGATTTGTACTGTTTGTTGCTTTTTTAATTTGTATGCTTTTTATCCTTGGCCTGCCATACTCCTGCTGGAGGCTCAGCTTCCAAGTCAGTTTTCAGCATTGCACAAGGAACTCAGATTGAATTCTATAACATAAAAATGAACACTGGAGGATCTGTGAAATGACACTTCATTTCCAGTAAAGCAGATTTAGCAGACAAGAATCAGAAGAAGAAACAGTATGTGCCCTTAGATTTATTTATTTCTAAATCAGGAAGGAAGGGTTATTGAAAACCTTACCAGACTGGTAAGAGAAAACTTTAAATATCACTGCCTTTTATTACAGGAAGTGGAAGAGAAAAATGTTTCAGGAATCAATAGTAACACACGAGTAACTGCAGACCTATGTGGAACAGATGCAGAAAGCTATGCCCATCTTTACTGCAGTTTCACTGGTTTGATATTAAAAGGAGAAATTTCAGGGCTGTGAAAATGGAACACCTTTCCTATAAAGACAAGCTGAGAGTTGTGGTTGTTCAGCCTGGAGAAGAGAAGGCTCCAGGGAGACCTCACTGTGGTCTTTCATTATGCAAACGGGAGCTTATGAGAAAGATGAAGTGAGGCTTTTTGCCAGTGTCTGTAGTGATAGGACAGGGGGCAGAGGTTTTAAACTGAAACAGTTTGAACTGAAACAGTAGATATGTTTGGATGTAAGGAAGCCATAAGGAGAGTGAGACACCAGAAAAGGCTGTCCAGAGAAGATGTGGATGCCCCATGCCATGAAGTGTCTGAGGTCAGGTTGGACTGGGGCTTTGTTCAACCTGGTCTAGTGGTAGGTGTCCCTGCCACCTCGGGACGTGGCTGGGTGAGGTGATATTTAAAGGTCCATTCCAACCTAAATGATTCTATCGTTCTGTGAAATACTACTCCAACATGACTTTCCAGTCTTTTTGAGGGATAAAAACACCCATATCCTTCAGGAGGAAACTGGAGGGCTGGTTACCTGGACAGCCTGTGCTTAGCTCATCAGGAGCAGAGGCTACAATCTAGGACTAGCATTTAGGATAGTTTCTAGCTGTCATACATTTCTCCCACTTGCAGAGCTGCAGTTAAATAAATAAGATTAACCAAGATATAAGTTGTTCTTCATGGCTCTGCCCAACATTCTGCCAGGTCTTACATTGTTGACCTATTAAGAGCTTCCTCCTGCTTTCTGTTAGCACTAATCTACTGGAAAGCCAACCCTTGAGGCCTGCATCACTGACCCCCATATTAATTAAGAATAATTGTTGATACTGTATAATGGAATAGCACAAGCACAATTAAAACAACTCCTTCTCATGACAGACCTTTCATGGGGTTGGCAGAGAGTCCTAATGAGATCCCTGAGCCCATCTATCACCCTCTGGAGCTCCTGCAGCTGGTTTCATCGTTTGTGGCTGTGTGCCAGCGTGACACTGTGTGGCACATACAAGTATTACAGCAGCCACCACCACACACAGCAAGAGGACACATTCCTCTGCTTCACTGCCAGCTCCTTAGACTTTGTACCTTAAAGATGTTTTCTCCTTCATAGCTGTTTTCTTCCCTTTTATTCTGCTTCCTCCTACCCTAGACTCCCTGTGAGGAATGGTTTTCATTCAATCCAAAGTGTGTTTGGCAAGAGATTCCTTTTGTCCTGCCCAGGAGTCAAGGACATTTTAAGGTCTTGTTGAGCAATAAATGAAGACATGAGTTGTGTTTCTATGCTTCCATTGTGGTGGTCTGGTTACCCATCTTGAGCTTTCCACCTTCGGAATCTGATGGAGAGAATGGTGAGAAGACAGCTCCTTCCCAAAGCTGTTCTTCACCTCAGCTCTTGATGGTGCTGAGTGAAAATGAGTATTAATGATTTATTCTGGGAAAGGAGAAATTCTGGGTCTAGGTAACTGAATAAAAATATAAATACTGTCAGGTTTCAACAAAAATTGATCTTCACTGACTGTGACAATCATGGGCAAGAGAAGAGGAAAAAACCTATATACAGTAATACAATAAATAGTGGGTTGTTGTGGCGCCACCAGAGCTGCTGTTCCAACCACTGCTCATACAGGCAGAGGTAGTGTTTAGCAAGGGGTGCCAAGGGGATCCCTAAAAATCATGCTGCCATGGAAACAAGGCTACTAGGGAGATGGTCCAGCAGCATGGAGAGCCTGGGCAAAATCACCAAAGGCAATTTGCCAAGGAGGCCAGATTTTCTCTTCATTCTGCAATGGCAAATCCCATCGTATGCTCATGGCCCGAAAAAAATGGGAGAACACAGGTTTGCAGCTTTGGTTCATTCTGTGCACAGGAGAAAGTGGTTACATACAACATGTGCATCAGGTGACATAAAGCATGTCTATACCTGGGCAACTGAGCATGGTGTAGAGTGCCCGAAGCTAGTGATGACCTGAGCTAGCACAGTCTACTGCAGCTAAGGGCCTCAGAGATTAGTCACTGGTGACATGAGACAGGATGTCAGTATTCTCAGCACCCTGAATCCCATAGCAACTTCACTCAAGGACAGGAGCTCCAGCAAGGAGAGCAGGGTATGTATATACATACCTAACAGATCTAGGGGAGCTTGAATTAGTGAATGCATCAAGCCAAGAAGAGCAGCACATCCAAGAGCATTAAGCTTGCACTTTCCAGAAAAGAGAGCTGTTTTCAGGTCCCTCCCCTGCCTCTATTCTATATTCACGTTTATAGGTAGCCATGGTGACTAGTCAGACAGATCAACGTCAGGCTTGGTGACTACTATATAATATACATAAACAGAAAGTGTCTGCTTTAGAACAGCAGTCTCCTGATAAGGAGATGTACATATTTTGACTTGGGCTGTAGCCCTTCACTTGCCCTTCATTCAGCAAATGCTTTCCTGTAGACTCATTTGCTCAGGCTGAAGCCAACTGACAGGAGCATTCAAGAAATTAAGTATTTTTCTTTCCTCCCTAAGGAGAGTGGAGCAGAGATGTGCCCTAGACAGACCTGGTCATGGTGAATGAGATTTTTCTTAACTTGTGAAAGCAATTCTGCTTCTCTCTGCCCCCCACCTCTCCCCACTCCCAACACCCCGTGATGCACATCCTGCCACCAGACACACTTCTTCCCTCTCCTGGATGTAAGAGTTGGAGGCAAGTAAAGCCCATGTGTCTCATATCCAATGGCAACCACTGTGGTAGATTCTGCCCTGCTCTATGTCTTATAAACATATATTAATAAGTCCCTCCATAAAACCCTCCACAACTACTGTTGTGCTGTAGTAAACTTTGTTTTGGCCTAGTATCAGCAAACAAAGCTTCAGCCCAAGGGAATCTGGCATAGCAGCAACTTATCTGCATAACATGTGGATGGCTGTAGAGCTGACATTTCCCTCCACTGCCAGTACAGAAGGAAATAGGAACAAGCAACCTGCAACCTACAGCACAACATTGTTTTGTCTCTAATTTTCTCCCCACCCAAGAGATGCCTCAGAGACTTTCTGCAAAACAGGAATATTTGTACGTGGTCTTGCGCTTAAAAGCATATCCAGATTATAATTGAATACTCTTCTTCAAAACAAAGATAATAGAGCTTGGGAAAATAATGTTTTAGGCGAACGTCTGCTAGAGACAGGCAAGCTGTCTGGCAACAAATTCTTTGGGGAAACACAGCTCGATACTCTTGCTGAAGGGGATCAAGTGAAATTACAAGACTGGGAAAAGTAATGTGTCTTGAGAGGTTAAATGCAAAAGTCTGATTGCTCCTCTCAATTATGCCAATCTTACTTTGTGAATTCACTGTTTGAGAAGTGCTGATTTCCAAATTACACTGAGATGAGAAAGAGGATAAACCAGTGAAACTACTAAATGAAACCCAGCCATTTTATATAATATATGTAACCCAACTGATTTAGTACAAATTCTGTACACATTTGAAATATCATGAAAATAGTGTCTTTAATATACAGTTTATATACTTACAATACACGGTTTAAATTTGTTCATATACATTACAGGGATATTTATTTGCACCTGGTTTAAATAATCATCTGCCTTCAGCCTTTTACAAGAAAGCCCCAAACAGCACAGAATTCCACAAAAACCATGCTTCGTTTTATAACGGAAATGAACTAAGCCAAAGTTTTGGGGCTTTCTTTTTTTTTCCCCCCACGTGTTACTTTTGTGACAGACCCAAAGTGAATCTAAAGAGCTAAGAACTAACATATTTTCAATATAATTCAGAAGATTGTCCAAGTCAAGAGAATCACTCTGAAGATTTTCACACTGAAAATTTGGTTATTATGCACAAAAATGGTAAAGTCTGAACAACTCCTGCACTATTAGGAGTTTCAGACAACAAAGAGTCATTTATTGCTAGGTCTCAACAAGGGGCCTCCATTTCCTCACTGCCCAGTCACCCCTAATACAGTAAATAAAGAGGATGATCCCTCATGCTGATAAAGATTTCATCTGTACCTTATGACTTGCATATGGGAATGCTGCAATTTCAGAGTATCAGAAAGAGGAGCCAGGAGAGCTGGGGTAAGCTGTAGTCCTCTTCACATAGGGCTGGTGTTTGGCTTTGAAGCAGCATGGTGTACACCCTGCCTGGCCTGCAAGCAGGACTTTGCTGGCTGGCATTGCAGGCAGGCACCACACTGGGCAGCACACGAGTGGCTGGTGCCAGCACAATTTATTTAGTGAGAGGACAAATGAGCAGTTGATTCAAGAAGAAAACATAGGAGAAAACACTTCAATTATTTATAGACAGGTTTGAAACATGGTGCTTTTTGAGGCAGCTTCACTATTTATGATGGTTCTCTTGAAGCTGTTGTTGTGGAATGAAGTCCATTAGGGTGGCAAGAAAAACTGTTGTATTGGAAAAAAACCCCTGTGTAATACACAGTTACTTCAAATCTTTGCTTCTAGCTGAAAAGAACACTTCAAAATATATTTCTCTTCTAATTTTGGAGGGACCAAATGTTTTCTAAGTTTCTAGCTGTAGGCAATTTTTATAATAGGGCAAGAGTAAGAACACAAATATGCAGTTTGAGTTGATTTCAATACAGCTTTGGTTAGCCAGGCAAGAGAGTAGTAAAGAATCTCAACCCTAGGCACAATGAGTGTTTAAAGGAAACCAGCATTTCCCCTCGTTTCCTCTCATTCCATCCCCTGCCCAATTCTGTGTCCACCTCCAGAAAAGCCTCCATGCCAGAATCCAGCTTTCACCACTGAAAGCAGCATCAGTCACCACGTGACTGTTGCATAGAAAGGATGTCTACCCTGATGCAGGACAGACACAGCTCCATACAGAATGACACGCCAGATTTTTTTGCTACCAAAACCCGCAGTTAAACAAAAACCCCAAGGGTAACACACAGCTCAGCCACCGATACTGAAATAAGCACCAAGGAAAGAAATCCTAGGTTTGGACTGGCCTCTTTTAGTAGACTGCCTCCAAAAAGTAAGAGATTTTAGGCCCACTCTGGCACAACATGTGTTGTCTGAACTCAATGGCTACATCTCTGTTAGTAGACAAAATGGACCAGAGCTTGTTCTCAGGCCCCAAGGACAACCAACACAACTCACATCAACATGGCTGAACTCCACTACCTTCCAAAATCAAACTGGTTTTCCCCACTGCTGACCTCCGAGCTGTGCTTGGCAGTCGCCATAGCCTGGTTACCTATGGAAAGTACCCCTTTAGATAACCCAGGATTGAAAGGCCAAGCCACCATACTCCATCTGCCTGGTTTGCTCCTCACTCTACCTGTTTTACCAGAGCAGATACTTCAGTTCAGCTTGGGCATCACAGCAGGCAGGTCAACACTGCACTCATACAAGTCATAGAACACAAAGGTTAGGAACATATAAATCCCCAAAAGTTGCTTGGAAAAATGAAGGTGATGAGTGGCTAAGGGCAAAAGAAAAGGTTAAATACTAACACATGATGTATAAAAATAAGTAAGCAGTGTCAGGCCAGAACAAGACAACTGGAAGGACATCAATAGCAAGTTTGCAGTTAGAGGTTTTAAGCTGTGCTTTTGCACACAGGCTCCACTTCTGCCATCAATGCACATTTCTGGGCCTTTCAGCAGGCCAGTTGTATTTTGGGCTATATATATGTGATGTTAATGCAGCACAGACATGAATGCAAATTCCATCAGGCTCTGTGCAATAATAACCACTCCAAACAGGTAAGCAGAGATAACAGAATAGGTGTCCATCCATAGTCAAAGAACACTATTTTCTCAGGGATGTTTATATCCTGGGGGGTGTCAGCAATATTTAATGTTAATATTACCAGGACTGCAATATCCTTTTTTTCTTTTTTTTTTCTTCCTAAGAGATATTCTGTTTTTTTTAACCTGGAATTAACAAGCCAAGCAAGACAATGAGAAGCACCTGACATTTAAGATTTGGCCCTTTCAAATTTGAACACTCATTTGACACAGCGAGGGTTAAAAGGCAATTCAATTCAATTTGCATGTGTCTACCAACAAGCATACACATCTGAACAATACTTGAATTTGATTCAGTCTGACTTGCAGCTAAAATATTTTAGGATGTTAATTAAAAAGCATCCAGAGAAAGCTATCGATCTGTTGCTAAAAGTCAATACGTTACAAAAAAGAGTAGGATTATGAACTCTTGGGGTTTTTCTATTGGGATATTTGTTGGTTTTCTAGTACCCACAACAATTGGGCTTTACTCTCCAGTTGGGAACTGGGGGTTTGCATTATTGCAAGGCAAATAATGCATCTGCAGTTCAGCATGGAGACATGACATGAAATTTGCCTCGATAACACATTCTGTTTCCAAATAAATTCTTTTTAGTGAGTCAATATGGTTGAGGAAACAGGCAAAACCAGACTCCTGTTTTTGGCCCTGCTCTGTATTTTCTCTTGATGCTCCCACTAGGTGTCCTACAATGGAGATATTTATTTGTACATCGAAAAGGTAAGAAAGGCAGGTGATGGCATCACCCTGGCTAGGGCTCTGCTCAGCAGCAAGTGAAGGTGAAGTTGCTCTAGCATGCCTGGCTCTGACCACCTGAGGATCCTGGGCATGCACACTTGCTGAGGACAGATACCACAGACTGTTTCCTGAGGAGCTCCACAAATCCGTGATTCCAGTATACAAAGGCAGGGGATCCTGGGGTTGGACAGACATTTCAGAGAGCTCTGCCAACTATAAGAAATCTGCAAAAGACTACCAAATGGTAATCCTATTTCTAACCTTCAGAGCAGTGAAATTTGTAAGGTCTCCAGGGGCAGACTAATGTCCCCTTGTTGTCTCTGTGCTCATTTTAACTGTTGCTTCCATGTGACATCTACTGCAGCGAGTTTTTGCAACTTGGCAACTGAATTAGCACATCTTTTGAAGTTACAGTCCCTCCCACTTTGACACCCACATCCTCCTAACCCACTGCAAACAAGACAGGTAAACTGAAAACATCACAAGCATTTCCTGTGGCATGACCCAAAACCCCACTTGGCCCATTCTCAGCAGTGTGCCACGCACTGCCTCTGATCCCTCCCACCTCACTACTGCTTTATTTGAAAGGCAGGAGCACTATCACCTTCCCACACAGATCCGACCGCAGGAACAGGATAGAAGATCCGAGTGTACTTTCCGATGACAGCAACAGCAGCCGAGGAAACATGAGGAGCTGTTACCTTTCCCCACAGCAAGGCTACTGCAAGGCTGTGCTAGCAGGCTACTTCAGCAGGCAGGAGCTGCTGAGAAGAGAGTCTGTGCACTGAACTGCCTTTCCCATGAGAAAGCTGCACGACCAGAATTCATGCTATTTACTCCAGCCATCCGACTACAAAAGCAACTTTTGAAATCTACAGGTCATAAACTTTTAATTGGCCAGGGCAGAGTGGCTCAGTAGAAAATCCCCCTTCTCTTTCCCCTCTGGGCAACGAGCTAAGCAGGATCCTTATTTTAAAAAACATTTAACTCTTTTTGCTCAAAGTAACATGGAAAATGCATCCACATTACAGATAGTCAGGAAGATACTGTTAATAAAAATATGCTGCAAGAAGAGTGTATTAGTGGCACTTCACAGCAATTCTTAACATTTTCAGATGTAGTGTCAAAACTATGTTTTTGTATATCTGAACATGCTTTTTGTTAACAGAAACGGAAGAAAGTCACAGCATGTTGCCAAATATTATTTGAACAGAAATAATCCCGTAAGAAATACATTTTTTTGCAGTTAACACAAAATTGTAAACTGGATTGGTGTGTGTCTTTCAACATCAAACTGTTCAGTAATAAATATGACTAAGTCTTAACAGACTATGGAGTAAAAGTTCCCTTAGTGTCCAGTTTTTAGCAGCTGTTCAATGTTCAGGGATGCACAAGGCACACCTCTGCAAATTCTCTACATTTATTATTGACATACAAAAAAAAATCCATTCACCACTCAAAAATGTTTATCTGCATAGTAAGAATTTTTCTACTACTATTTACAGGAAGGATTTTTAGTGCAAAAAACAGGAAGTGATGTATTAGTTGAAGTGTATCAAGCACACCTCGTACAGTTTCACCAATAGCTAGTCAGCATCACATCTTGGGCCGCCAGCCATTAATGAACTGCAGTATTTTCTTAACCTGCAATTTGCTTAGCTTGAAGTCTTCTGATAGGATTTCTTCTGTAAGCTGAACCAGTAAATTGCCATCAATCTTCTCCGTAACAAAAAATGATATGACATCTTCTGACAGGCCAATAAACCTCAATGACTTAGACACTTCCTCTATCGAGAGTCCAGAAAGGTCCGTGGGTGGCTGCCAGGGAGAGCCATCCCCACAAGATCTTGGTGCTAATTGGAGGTGGAGGGGAGATGAGAAAGGATAAGACACAGAGAACGTATCCTGCATGCCCTTTTTAACGAGATACTGATCTTCCAAGAGGTCTGGAGAGCCAGTTTTTGACTCCTCCTCAGCACCATCTATTTTCAGTGGCAAGGGACACATGTCTGTAACTGTTTTATCGTCACTTGACTTCGGTGCCCGAGGAGGTAAGGCAGGACAGGAATGGCTCTGCTTTGTGTTGCTGACTCCCAGAGTTTTTTCATCAGTGCAGTCTAGAGAGTAACTTGCTGACTTTGGACAGCTAGAGATGGTGTTTGTGAACTCTGCTGGAGTCAGCGGGGAGTACCCTGCTGGGAGCTCACACCCATCGAAGTCAAAAGTCAAAGGTGCTGGACAGTTTCTCTTTGGCGTACCTGGAGTCTTCTGTCTGGGGTAACTGTAGCTCCTGCTTGGATCGAGCAGGAAATCACTCCTATTCAGGCCTTCTGCAGTTCCTGAAAAATGGTTTGGCCAAGATAACCTCGAAGGCAGAGCTTCAGCTGAGGGGCTTCCCAAAGGCATCGTGCTCTCGGGTTCTTTGGATTCGGTTTTCATCATGTTACAAGGGTAGCAGGAAACAGGTGTGCTCTCAGTTGGATTGGTGTTGTCATTCTCTGTGACACTGCTTAAGGAACAAAGCAGAAAGGATGCTGTTAGCGTGAAAAAAAATGTGGCATTGGAATAAACTCATAAATCATCTGACAGAGTCAGAGGGTGACTGTCACAAGGAAAGAATCGTCTTTCCTCCAGCAGAACTTTTCAGACTTGAATTAACATGTTTGAATTAATGCATTGACAGTTCTTTTACCCCTTCTACAAGCCTGACAAGATGCTGATATACCCAAAAGCCTCATGTCTTGGTTTTTCAAGCTCATAAAAAAGTAGATGTCTCAATTTGGTTCTGTGTCATCTCACAAATACTCAGTTTTTCACTGTCGAATTCCTGAGGGATACTACCATGGATAAGAAACAGCTTCACATATACTAGATGATGTTTTACATTTCTATATCACAGATGTGTCAACAGCAGGCAAAACTTGTATCAGGGCAGGTCACCATTGCACTAGACCATGAGCACCAGCTCACAGTACAGAGACACAGAGTAAGTTAATGCTTACTGCCAAAGGCAGAGTTTTATCTGAAAGGGTAAGCAGACCTAGCTTACATGTTGAAGTATCAGGCTTTAAGCTTACCCCACAGTACCTTGTTTGTGTGTCCATATCTTTGAAATGCTTTGACAAGAAACACTTGCTCTTCAAAGGCACCTAAAGAAAGTCAAATCACCTACTTCCAGGTGGTGAACTAAGCTCAGCCTGTCCGAGGGAACTGATGGTTAATACCCAGGTGTTCCCAAGAGACAGAGACGCCAATAAAAGCATTCAATCTGTTAGCAGAAGCAAATATTTGCTGCTTTTATGCCACTTTCTCAAAGAAAGTCTGAAAGATTGCACTGATCTTTGGAATTTTGGCCAATTAAGCCAGAACACTGGAAAAACAATTAGTAGACTTACAAAATCCTAACTCAACACAACAGACAGAAACCAACAGTTGAAAAAAATTGTTTTAATAACTCACCTTTCTCATCTGAAAACTCAAGAAAGAAACTCAATAGTCATCCTGTGACAGCTTAGTGAAAACTGCTTGAGAACAGCAGCAGCTTTCAAAAAACCATCATAGTTTTGAATGGATCGACACAAAATTACTTCCCTGTGTGCTTACAGTGAGTCAGAGAGGAAGCCAACCTGGACTTGCCCAGCTCAAACACAAAGCACAGATGCGTAAAAGCAGCTCTAATCTATATCACTGGAAAATATCAGCCCCGACAGACGCAGTTTCCCTCTACCTAACTGTCCCTCAGACTCCACTCCATGCCTTCCAAGTTTTTTTCCTGTTTATGTTACTAATACAAATCTGCCAGTTAAAGCAACTGGATGTTTACAATAGTAGAGATGGATTTTTCTCAGTCTCAACAAGGATACGCCATCAACTGGTCATTCCTGGCTGCTTAAAGACCAACTGGTGTAACGCACAATGTGCAAATGATTTTTCACAAACCAAGCCACTGAGCTGCTCAATTCAGAGAAAAACAGTCAGTGAGGTGTTGTAAACAACTAACCACATAGAGGAATTAAATTGATCGATCCCATTTCAATATTAGAACTGCGAACATTTAATGATTTAAAAGATTAACGGAATTACTGAAAACTGATAAAATAACCTTTTCAAAGTGCTTCCTTATTTGTCCTCCACCAAAATTAACTCTCTGGGACTCAGTGCCAAAGGATGCAAGAGAAACATCAAATACAGCTGAAGCCAGGTATCAGGCATTTATATAGGCAGATAAGGACAAATCATACTGGTTTTGTTTGTGTTTAAAATATTGGCTGCAAGCCTTCATTAACCAGAAAATAAGATCACTGATGCAAAGCAACTTCACCAGCAATCTGGTTACTCCACACATTGCTGATTTTCTAGTGGCTTCCTCTGCAACACCAGGTCAGTTCTACCAAAATGGAGACATCTGGTCTGGACCCAGCTGGACATGAACTTCATGCAAATACTGTCAAGTTCAAGGCAGGTCACAGAATCACAGAATTGCTGAGGTTGGAAAAGACCTCAAGATCATCAAGTCCAGCTGTTAACCCAACACTGCTGATTCCACCACTAAACCATGTCCCCAAGCGCCACGTCTACATGTATTTTAAATAACCTCCAGGGATGGTAACCACAGAACCTCCCTAGGCAGCCTGTTCCAATGCTTGACAATCCCTTCCACAAATAAATTTTTCCTAATGTCCAATCTAAACCACCCCTGGTGCAACTTGAGGCCATTTCCTCTTGTCCTATTGCTTGTTACTTGGGAGAAGTTACTGACCCCCACCTCTGTACAACCTCTTGTGTTCCTGAGAAACCTTGCTTCTGTTTTCCTGGTTTATTGGAAGGCAGATGTATTATTAGCTACAAAGAGAGAAAGCAGCATTTGGTGGGCCCCAGATGCTGGGAGGTCTTATGTTCAGCCTCCTGTGGAGTAGACCTTGACAGAACTACCCAACAGGCTTTCATAAAAACAAGCAAGCAGCCTTGATCTAGAGTGATCATTGCCAGATACACAACACTAAGCTGCAAATGTGCAGTATGGCTTAGAAAGGCAATCCCAGCATGTGGATACTGCTGCATCCACACTGAAATTACTTCAGTAGCGTTTCAGATGAATTTGTAATATCCAAACAGGTAGCATCTTGTCATTGAAATAGTATCAAAAATAATGGCAACGAGACACCCAAGGCAAAAAGGAGGTGAGGCCTCAAAAGGTGTATACACTTTCTAAAGCCAAAGAAAGAACACTGTATTGCCAGGAAAAGATATGCAGCCACATAATTCAGAATTTACTGTCAGCTCTCACTAGCCTGAGTGGATTTTCCAGTTTGTGGGTCAGGTTTGTGCTGAACTGTGTTTGATCTGGAAGCTGTCTGGCCCCTTTCTGCTACACCTCACTTTGCACTCAGTTTTGTCTGCTGGCCTCTCTGTCCTCCATCACAGCCTTCCCATATAGTTGTCACAACACATTTCTGGATTACCACACTCTTCCCGTGTCCCTGGTAATCAGAGCTGGCCACACTGTGTGCATGTAGCACTGAAATTGCACCCAAAATCTAGCTTTGAGATGGTCTGAAGATTCAAGCCTTTCAAGAATCATACAGAACTATACAGGATTTTCCATTTAAACATCCTATGTCATCTGTGAATTATATTACCTATAGCAATACGTACAGGTATTTAATATAGATTACTATGTCCTATCTAGTAAAACAGAGTTTCTGCTGGAGCTTTGCTTCCTTTTGAAACTTTAAGAATAACCTGACAGGTTAGCCTGTTTCACAAAACGTCAGTAAGTCCAACACCACACTATGCCTTAGGAACAAGTGCCTTCAGAAAGAATACTGTCAAATTTAACTTTCTCAGAAAGTTCTAGCACGGCGCTCTCACGGCTCACACACATACATGTTGTGCAGTCCTGAAGAGTAGTAGGACAGAGTAGGGCTGGGAGAGCGTGTCTGCTGTCGCGCAGGCTTGGCTGTACGAGGAGGGATGGAAGGACTGGTGGAGGATGGCTTGGAACTGCGTGGTGGGACCGGGGGAGCGTTCAGGAGTCTGCATTCCTCTTTCACCTGTACAAAACAAGAACGTGTAAGTAAGCGGCAAGAAAGTCTGAGCAACAGCAGACTCAAGCAGAGTCAGGAGAACACATCTGGTTCTGCCTTATTCTTTGAAAGGAAATAATTAAAAAGGGAGCAGAAGAGAAAAATGCAAAAGTATATACATTTGCAACAGCTGTCATAAAAAAGTCCAAAAGAACACTTTGCCACTAGTAGAGTTACTAGCAAGCTTTTTTTCGCATGCATTTCAGTAGTTTATTTCATTGCTGCTACCTTTTATGCGAGTGGGTATCAATGTAAAAAAACCATCCAGAAAATCAGACAGACTATTCCAGATATTACACATTTTGTTAGAAGCAACTCATTAGGCTTAAACTTCATTCGTATTGTTTACTTAGATGTAATAAACAAAACTTATGTAATGAAAAGATCTCAACAGACTTTGATGTTTCTTGACTTATTTTGCCAGTGATACTCTGCCATCCAGCTCTAGGACAATTCTCAGCTTCCCTCCCTCAGAACAGTACATGCATCTAGTATTTATCAGCAGCTGGGATTCAAACTCGGAGCTTCAGTCCTTCTGTAGCTGCCAAAGCAGTCCAGGATAAGGTTGTACAAAATGTACAGGAGGAAAGGTGTAGGCAGAAGAGCCAACAGGTCTGCTTTGTGCAGCCAAACAACTTTGCAGCTTGAAATACAGAACTATAGCACTGCTTACCTGAAATTTAGTTTGGTCTGCCTAGGTAGGAAAAGATGTCAGGATCCATCCTCATAGAAAAAATGATGGAATTGAGAACTTAATCTTACCAGGACATATTTGGGAGAGCAACTTTATTTAGTAGGGCTAGAGGTGAGCAAGGCTACTGAGAATTCGGTTGCCAGGCAGGATTTTTAATGACTCACCACCTGCCTCTGGGCAGGAGAAGACCTCTATGTTCTCCTTGTCTGAATCAGTCTTAGATGCATCACAAAAGGGAAATTATTTTTGTGTTTGAAAGTTAAAGTTTATTTTTAAATTTTACAACACTGCAGAACTAAACCTTAGCAGTTCTGCAACACATAATTAGCAATTAAAGCA
Source organism: Acanthisitta chloris (assembly GCF_000695815.1). NCBI lineage: Eukaryota > Metazoa > Chordata > Aves > Passeriformes > Acanthisittidae > Acanthisitta > Acanthisitta chloris. The sequence goes on from NW_008669637.1 coordinate 75,581, forward strand.
ATTTAATTTATTTAAGAACAAAATAAATGTGGAACCTTTCACAATCCACTTCAGTGCTTTCAAAACGCAACAACCCATTTAGTACTTTTGTGAAATGGAAAACTGAGGACTAGGACATTGTAGAACATTTTTTTCCTAATCCAAAATGAGTCAAAATTACAGGAAATGCCCAACAGCATAAAACACTGAAATACATCTTGCTCTAAGGGGTCTTATTTGCTCTTTCAAGGAAAGGAAAAATAAAAATAATCAATTTTATTCACTTAGGCATAAAGCTCTTCAACCATTTCAGTGCTGTGCCCCAAGGATGCATGAGCACTTTTTTTTCCTCAAGTCAGACCAGACAAAGTTAATATTGCATGCTATTGAATGGGGTTAGAGAGACCATTCAGGGAGCTCTTGGGGCACAGCAGATGGTCAAAGGGTTAAAAGGATTCTTTCCTGGGAAGAATGCTGGCATTCAAAGGTGCTGGTGTAACAAACTATGCCAAACTCCCTTGCTGACCTAGATTGCAGATCAGAACAAGGCCATAAATAATACCTGTTTGCAGTCCCAGTTGGTCCCTGTCACAAAACCACAGTGACAGTTGCCAGACACAGCCCCAGGAAACCCAGCAGAGGACTAAAAAGGAGAGATTTTGCAGATTAAACTGACAAGAGCGAGGGAAAGCTTCAGAGGAGAGCTGCCCTCATTAGGTCCAAGAAAGAGAACAGCAAGAAAATAAATGCAGGAGATGAGTAGGACAGCCAAGATGTGACATAGCAATCACCTTGATGACTGCTGCTCCTAGTAGGAGATGCTCTTTGGCCCAGAAGCACTAGATGCCATATGGCTGTCAGATACAGATAAAACACATTTGCACTGCACATCTTGGGACTTCTATTTGACACTGTCTGAGCTCTCCCATGCTCCAAGACTCCTTCCGGTGACCTGGGAACAGTGACCCCTTTTCAATGGTGTGAGGTCTCTCTGCTCCTTTTCCTTGCTACCAGCCCAAGCCCTGCCAGCACCCCAGGATGTCACTCCTGAATCCAGGCACTGCAGGTGCCCATTGCTGTGACCACTTCTGAGGCTGCCTGGATAAACCCACCCTGTCACCAGGATGACGGCGAGCATAACACAGAGCAGTTCGATGTTCCTTGCCAACGGGAGCCTGAACTCTCAGTGCACTCCATCAGGGACATGCTTTAGATCAATCAGGAAAACAGTCTCTGATTTTATGCAAATTAGTGTTTGGGGACTGAAGCAATTTCTCATTTACAGGCCTCAATTCAGAGGTCATTCCCCCTCCCCCACCTTCTGGCTTCATGCTACTTTGATTTTCTGAAAGGTATTTAGGAATACATGATATATCAGAATGCTTCATCCTGCTGCAGAGGAGAAAACCAGAACAGCTTCTGAAATACCCAGGTGTCCTTTTCTCTCCTGCAAACAGCTCCTGGACACACATTTTAAATTTAGTGCATGCAAAAATACAATTGCCAGTCAACCTTTACACATAAACGCTATGGAATATCATTCTAGAGGGAGTGATGAGTAAACCGCATGTTCACCAGCAGCTCCTGAGATCTACTTACTCTATAAATACCTACATGGAAACCATGCAAACATCTCCTCAGCCCCAGCCCACAGATGAATTCAGTAGGTCACCGATACTCTTTCCAAAGCTGTTCCAGGAAGCCACAAAAGCAAGTCTGAATTATTACAATCTATGGAAATGTAGGGTTTTAATTTTGTTTTATTTTTAATGGGGTTTCACCCCATGCCCACCTCTAAATGCAAGCTGATATCTTTAGCAGAAATTACTTCTCCAACATGGCTAGAAAGCAATACTGAAATTGCTGACAGCACTCACACATTACCTCAGTAATGTAAGATACACATGACAAAATTGCACTTTTCAAAATAACTTTAAAAGGCAACATACACATCTATTCCAAACACCACCCTGCTGCCTGCAAAAGGGAATCACTATGCCACAAGGATGCCACAAGTATGAGGGTCCACAGGTCTCCCAGCACCCCACTGCCCACACCTCAGAGACAGCGTAAGACACTTATGCCTCAGGCATGACCCAGGCAGCCCCATGCCAGAAGGGCTGTGCCATCACCTTGCTGCGGGGGCAGCCTTTCTCCCCCACCACCCCATCCCCAGCACTGGCTCCAGCACACTCCTTTGACCCTGTGCTGAAGCAGTTCAGCTCACAGA
>NW_008669637.1:77841-78639 GCF_000695815.1 Acanthisitta chloris
GGCTGCCTGCCCAGGCGCAGGAGTGCCAGAGCCAGCACAAAAGAGAAGCCAGGACCATGTGGCTGGGAAAGGAGGAGGAGGAGGAGGAGGAGGAGGAGGAGGATGGGACCAGCCCCATGCCAGTTAACATCAGTGTGGACTGCCAGGGAGCCTCATCCCAATATGGTGCTGCTGGGCACTTGTCCAAGAGTCTGGACAAAGTGTCAGTGCATACCTGACCTCAGAGGCAAGGAAATGCTCTTGGGTTCCTGCACTTAGACACTGCATGTAAACACTCTTTGCTAAGAAGACATAATGTCTTGACTTTCCTGGCTGCTAAGCTGCTGTATCTGCTTTTGGGGAAAGTTTTGGCAGCACAGTCTAAGGGTTCTGGTTGGGTATTTTGTGCCTGCATGGAGTCGTCCTCCTCTCTCCTAGCTGTTCCTCCCCAGCAGCTGCAGAGCTGCAGCAATCCACTGCAGGCTAACCCAGCACAAACAGATACAACTTAGTTTTCAGCCAGATTGTGACCTGACTCATGATGCAAAGGCTACAGCCAACACTGCTGGGCTGTTGGATGGCAATAGGAAAGGTATAGGATATCCATGTTTTCCTGTAGTTTGGTCTCACATTAGCCTTAATTTACTGTACAGCCATGCTCTTGAAATTACCATAGAACCTGCAAGCAGAAAGGTGTTTCTAAAATTAAAATCCCAGAAAAAAGCCTGCAAATTTAATTTGTTAAATTAGGATAACCACCAAGATTCATGTGACATAAGTATGTATTATTTACATTTTGCTAAAGACTCACAGACACTC
>NW_008669637.1:78650-101693 GCF_000695815.1 Acanthisitta chloris
GAATCTTCTTCTTTCTGTTTTTTAAGAAAATAATGTTTAGGACTATGTCAAGAGACCACATAATGGGTGGATTCTCCACTCAGTCCACATAAACTCCTGTTGATAAAACATATTTGTATTTTTGCCTCTGAAGTCTCCATGACATTTCAGGTTTGGAGAAGTAATTTCTCCCATGAGTCTTCACGAGAAACCCTAGGCCAGGAAACATGCTTTTCTGTTTTTTAAGAAAATAATGTTTAGGACTATGTCAAGAGACCACATAATGGGTGGATTCTCCACTCAGTCCACATAAACTCCTGTTGATAAAACATATTTGTATTTTTGCCTCTGAAGTCTCCATGACATTTCAGGTTTGGAGAAGTAATTTCTCCCATGAGTCTTCACGAGAAACCCTAGGCCAGGAAACATGCTCTGTTTAAAACTCACTCCTCTAGAAGGCTCATTTACCAATTCTGCAGAGTTCTTGTTTAAACATATTTTACTTCAATAAGCACTACAGAGTGATTAGATCAGGTCTAGTTTGATAAAATTTCCTTGAGGACAATGACACTTAATATTCTCCTAAATCTGCCATAGACTCATGACTGGGAAGACAATCTCTCAATAACAAGCACTTAAAATCTGTAAAAATTCTAGCTGTCCTCATTATCAGAGCCTGTTAATTGAAGATGCATACACTAAGGTCATCTGAGGCAGTTCTAAGTGGTGTCATGCCCCACACACTTTGGCCACAGAAAACATGAGAAAACATGGGTGATAGATGGAGAAATGATGTGGAAAGCAAGAGAAGGAAGTGGCTCAGGAATTCTTAGACCTTGTTTGTGTAAGCACAAAACCCCCAATAAATACCACCTGAAAGTAGCAGGATTAAGCTACTAGATTGGTATTATTAAATATACTCTGGTGACTTTTACAACATGATTTACACTTGGTAGCAAACTAGATGAAGTTGCACATCTCTCGAAGTCTCGTAATATCCTTGCCCTGTATATGCCCTTCCACTGCCTCCATCAACTCTTCCCCCAAAAAACCCCCAAGCAAACTCTTCAACTCTTCTTCTGAAAAGAGAAACAAGCTAATATAAATACCCCTGACTTACTGCTTCTGATTTTGGAGGCACTGGAGGTGGAGGTAGGGAAACATCTGAAGATTTTGTGGTTGCTCCAACAGTTGCAGGCACAGGAAGAGATGCAGTACCACACTTTGATCGGAAAGACCCTCTGTAATTGTCACATTTGTTCTTCTCACTTAGTGAGCAAGAGAGAGGCTGTTCACCACCCTTTCCAGACCCCTGGTCCAACCAGAGTTCTTCATAAGGAAGTTCCGGTTTTGTTGGCAGAAACATCGATTCTTCGCTAACTTCGGGAAAAAGGTAATCGCTGCCGCTGTCACCAGACTCCTGGTACTGAAGAGCATCATGAGAGAACAGGGCCCACTCATTGCACAAGTCCCTGCAGCCATGCAGGTTCACCTCACTATTCCCATGCAAGTTGTTTCCATAGACACACACCGAGAGCCGGTGGAAGGACTGTGTAAGCTCGTCCCGCGCATAGCTGAGGGAGTTCGGCACGTGGCTGTGCCCTGTGCATCGGCTCTTCTTTGGGCTCTTGCAGTCTTCGTTCCAGTCAGTTTTCACATCTCGCACAGCACGGGAATACTCGTCTATGTCAAACTGTTCCTGGCATATATTAAACCAATGCTGGATGAGGGATTCGTGCCACATCTCCCCCTTTACCAGACTGTCAGGTAGAATAAATTTTGGAAGTGTCAAGTGCAAGGGAAAATGCATGGGAATAATTTTGTTTCCACGGAGCACACAACAAACAACCACAGTCTTGGTTTGAATGTTGACAAACTTGTACCTGTGCCCTTCACGGATAAAATGCAGGTCATAAGGGTTTCTTGGTGTGGGGCTCGGCACAGTCACGTTCACGGGCAGCCTGGTTTTTTCTACTATATTGCGAATTGTGTGCTCACCTTCTTGCATCTGCACCTCCAGTGGGCTGCGGGTGCTAAACTTGCCCTTACACTGGAAAGGGAGACTGATGCTCTCGTTGGTCCTGTGGTTCATGCAGATGAGGCAGGGCATTTTGCCTCTGCCTAGCTTACTAATGGAATTTAGTTTGCCAATTTTTTTGAAGATGGTGTTGAGTCGTGATTTCTCCTTAGAAGATTTTGCATAAAGGATTTCTGCTTGCCCCATTAAAGTGAGCTCATCCCCAGTACTAAGCGTAATGTTGTAAACTTCAGTGTCTTCATTGCATTCACCTGAAGCCACCTGCAAAATAATAATAAAAAAAATTAGTTTTCCCCCATGGAAGACAATACTTCAAATCATATCAAATCTATTGAGACTGGACTTACAAGACTATATATTGGGAGAAACGAAAGTAACTTTAACAGCTGATTGGTCAAGTGCAAGGTGTTTAACCTGAAGCCCAGCTATGTGACCTGTTTTTATTCTTCTGCATGCTCCTGCATCTTACTTGAGAGGAAACAGCCACCTGAAACTGCTAAAGAAGGCAGGAAAAAAACATAACCATTTTTTAAAGACAGGACAAATTCACATATCCCAGCAATTTAAATAGCCATTTGTTTCATACAGCTGTGACAGACCATGTCTGGATTCCCCTGGGTATCTTTTCCCCACACCCTTGTTTTTGCTGTTTGTTAGAACTTATTTGCCAGGCTCTTGAGGGAAACAAACTTCTTTCACCATCTTCAGTTCCCTGAGGAGCAGAAAAGGTGATCTCATCATTACAGATGAAGCATATCCTTTTGATATAATCTTTTCCAGGCTAGGGGGAATGACAGATGACATCTATTCCCTGAAGGAGAAGTCAAGAATATTGGTCTATTCCATATGCCTAACTCCTGCTCTGCTTTGCTCTCCTAGTCATAGACTTCCTTCCTCATTTTTTGATCATAATTGCAATTTAAGAGATTAAACAACATATGCGCAGCCATGTGTGAGTTTTTCTAGTATGGAAATTGTACCAGGGAAAAAAAAAAGACAAAACAGATGTCCAAGGCTCATTTGTTCCTGAAGTTATTTCCTTAAGACTAAAATAACTCTTTATAGACAAGATTGCACTGCTTTGTATTTGAGTGGTTTAATATAAAAAGCCCTTTTCAGGGACCTAACAGAACCTACCCAGCTCTTCCGCAGCAGCAGCAGCTACCTACTCATAAAGGAAGCTGCATCAGATAAACACCACTGGCCTGTTAGAAAATTTGAAAATACTGGACTTATTAAAAAGATTGCAAGTGAAAACATATGCTAAAATTGTATATCCCTTCCTCAACTCCGTAACTCCTAAAGACTTCACAGAGCCATGTGAAGTTCAAATTCCAAGCTTCAAACTTTGGTGTCATCACATAATAGCCATTACATGAAATCAAGGCTTTAATTGCAGTAAGTTAATAAATGACAGGTGCTGTGAATAATGCTTCCCCTTGTAAGACGTGATCTGCAATTCCATCGTATTTGTAAAACTGTGATTACCTTCCACAAGACTTTCGGAGCAATTGCAAAGGTGTGCCGCCTTAGTGCTTCAGGCTTGGAGCTTCCGGAAAGGAAGGCGTTCAAGCCCTGAATTATCTAAACAAACACTGATTGGTCTAATCCAGGAAACTACTAGGATTTATGATACGTAATACTCATTCATAGTTTGCACCACTGGCCTGACAGCATTTTGAAACACTACGACATGAAAGGCAAACACTTGGGTTTCTTTTGCTGATAATGCCAGTGTGACGTTCATTACTGGGTTCTTCTCAAAACCACCACAGAGTGCTGTGTTTGAGCTGCAGCCATGTAGCCCTGCCCCTCTGGTGGGGCTGATAAGGGCTGAGGACACACAGGGCTCTGTGCATGTACCATGCAATCTCCTCCTTCTCTTTCTGAGAGGGCGTGATCTCTAAGAATACTGCTTTCTAACACTGATGAGTCCCCGCAATGGCTGCTTTGACAATGCCAGCTATGCTGTTGGACACTTGCACTCAAGACAGTACAGTATCAACTCTTTCTCACTTCCCCTGAGACACTGTCTGAAGTGAGGAAGGTGTCACAACCTACAGCTGTGGGAGCTCCTGTTTGGCCAACTCTCTGTTCCCTGGTGATTCACAAACAAGCCACTGTAGAAGGAAACAGTGGGTCAGATGTGAAACCACAGAGATAACTAAATGGCTGAGCTTCACAACGAAGGTCTCACAAAGCAGCTACTTATTAATAATATCCATTTCAACCAGTCAAATAGCAAATGGACTTTTAGAGTCAAGAGACGCATTTAAAGACAAAAATATTCCTGGTTAAAAAGTCTGAAAAATGTTTTGTCGTTTCAAAAAAATACAACCACAGGATAATAACAGGACAAATAAGGCTGAATTTTACTATACTGGAACAAAAGAAAGATGATGCCATGGTTCTAGTTTGGCAGAAGTTTGGTATTGGAAAAATATTGTTCTGCATTCTTCCTTCTAAACAAAAATATAAGGTATCAGTTGCTGTCCAAAATTGTAATAACAAACTGAAGAAGTCAAATGAAAAGCCTAACACTGCACAGCTCTATCCCTATCCCCTAAACTCTACTGTGGTGATGTAGTACACCTCCTGGTACATCACAGTAGGCTAACTATCCTTGAAAATGTAAGTTCTGAAAGTCAAGAAAACTAACTCCTCGCTTCTTGTTTTAGGTTCATTCACTCATTACCACACAGTAATAAACATTATAAAGCATACATGGTAGATAAATAGGTGTCCCAGAATATTAGCAAAGATATACCATACATACTTCATATATATATTATCTCAATACATATCATACTGCACGTATCAATGCAGATATCGCTAAGCTTTTGTTTCTCAGATTACACAGCTAAGTGATCTTTACTTTGTCCTTGTAGCAATGACCTATGAAAATCAAATTTGCTCTGCCTAGTTCACTCAAACATTTCACTTTATCAACAGCCAAAAGACTTACTAAAAACATCAACAAAGAGCCGGGGACTTTAGCTGGGCTTTACACTGCCTTTGGTGAACTTCACAGGGGTTCTATAAGCCCAGAAATCACTCAAGCACAGCAGCTTCTCAGAACAGATAGGACAAGAGGAAATGGCCTCAAGTTGCACCAGGGGAGGTCTAGATTGGATATCAGGAAAAATTTCTTCACTGAAAGGGTTGCCATTCATTGGAACAGACTGCCTAGGGAAGTGGATGAGTCACCATTCCTGAAAGAATTTCTAAGATGTGCAGACGTGGTGCTAAGGGACATGGTTTACTGGTGGACTTGGCAGTGCTGGGTTAGTGGTTGGACTCAATGATCTCAAAGATTTTTCCCAAATGATTCTATGGCTCTATGCCAAATAGTACACTTAAAGACAACATGAAAGTGCACATCATAAATTATTCCTAGAAGGCAAAATGGGTAACACCACAGCAGACCCATCTCCTTCAACCCTCTAAGCTTCCAACACTGACCCAGCAGAATTTGCATCTTCAAACACCCCTTACACTCCTTCATAGCCCCACTGAGAGCATGTCCTGGGCACTCTCTGCTTCTCTCTGTGCAAGTGCTAGCTAGCAGGGTGTAACAGAGCCTTACCCTATGTCAGACACTTGGACCTGCTAGTGGCAGGGGCCCCCAGCACATGCGACACAGCACATCACTGGTATATGACAGAGGAGACAGCGCTGCAGAGCAGCAGAGTTACGCTGGTGCAGAACACAGAGTGATGAAGAAATAATCTCATATTTTTGTGGAAAACTGTTAGAAACTTGTAATAATTCTGGAAAACAGGTAACTCTACAGAAGGCAGAAAGCACCTGAGAAGCCTTCATTCAGCTGCACTGCATACCCAGGAGGCCTCTATGAATGATAACAATGTTTCATACATGGTAGGAATGACTCCTGCAGTTCTACTTTGCCCTTGCCCCTCTTTTGCCCTTCTCAGTCAGTTTTTATTCCGTGGTAATAGGTGAATATAATCAGTGCTCCCAGATTTGTGAAAGGCAGTGCTTGCCACGCTATGCTCCAAAGCTATCTAGAAATCACTAGCAGATGTTCAAACTGAACAACTCCTAATGCAGAGGACCCACAAACCAGACTCTACTCTCTCCTGTCCTTGCCCTCCCTCTCCCTACTGCCAGATGTTGATCCATACTAAATGTTCTCTATTGATGCCACGATGCTGACCAGAAAGGTTACTGACTTACAGGCACCTTATCAAACACACTGCAAAACAGCAGGTTAAGTCACTGTAATGTTTTAAATCTTAAGACTCGTGCAATTTCAGGAACATTCAGAAGCCAACTATATCTCCCGCAGAAGACAGGCATCAGGAAAGTGACGAACAATTATTTAGGAAATATGTTCATTTGGGAAAGCTCAAGTATACTGTTTCTTGTGCTTATGGGAAGGTTAACTCAGAATAATAGATTTTGATAACACCTGAGTCAATATCCTGTCTTAGACTCCAATTGTTCTAATTTGTCATAGTTCAAAACAGAAGTATTTAATCACTTGGACACATATGAACACCTTATAAAAATGATTTGTGGCTTTATATTGCTTGCTATACCTGCTAGATTTTATTAGAGTAATGCAAGCACTTTAAAAATACAATTAGAATTTTTTTGTAGAGCTCTTTGTAACTGTAATGTCTCTGCATATGGTTTTTACTATTAGAGCCAAAGGACCAATCATAGCACTACACATATATTTAATACATAATATATACTAGATTATTTTTACATGCCACAAAAATGGGAAAAGATTTTTAAAAAGTAAACCGGAGTCTTCAGAAGAGCTGTTAGCAAAAAAAAATAAGCAAACTTTTTCAAGGAAGTTGATTAAATTCAGTGAGACAGTATCCCATTTTTCTTTTATAAATGTCTGTCTCCCAAGACAGAATCAGCAAGTAAGACTCTTCATGTTAGGACACATGTATTTCCCTCTGGACTAAGAGGGAGTTTGCCCTGATTGCTACATTAAAAGCTGACTTTAGTGCTCTTTAAGGATGTCTCAAATAAATCAGTGTTCCAAAACCAACCCCAAATGTGGCAGGTAATACTGCAGAGTAATAACATGAAGCGTCTCTTCATGTGGGACATCATGAAGGTCACCTCACAGAGCCACTGTCAGGCAATGGTGCTCACTATCTAGGCTCCTTTCAGAGCAGAAACCCTCTTGCAGGTACATCAATGCAGGCATGCAGCAGCTGGTCTGCTTTCTCTGCTTCCCTCTCACTCAAACCACCCACCAGATGCTGGAGAAAAGAGGCAGCCACAGTAGTGCACTGTCAATGCCAGAGACCAAGGAGTTGAGCCTTTGTGTACTGGGGACAGAGGGGAAGAAAAAGCAAAAAAATCCCTCTTGGAGTTGAGACTCACAGATTCATAAGGTTGGCATCAGGCCACAAGGTAATGAGGAGACTAAATCACTAATTCTTGATGAGAAGTACTATGAATTGCCTGAAAGTTGGGAGCTAAAACCTACACACAGATTGATTTCAAGAAAGTTGCTATTGCAGCTCTTAAAATGCCACTATACATTACAACCTTTTACATATGCACTTTATGGAAACTCAGGGTGAGTTTATCAGAGGCAATTGAATTGCAATCAGAAGATAATTTTGCATTAACACTTGTCAAAAAACCAAACCAAACCCCAAAATGCCCACAACAAACAAAGAAAAAAAGCAAAAGAAGGAAAAAGAAAATAGCCAAGTTTTCACTACAGATTTATTCTGTGACCTGAGTCATGTGTTCAGGAGAAAAATGATATCCTGGAAGATCTGAAGGGTCCTGCAATACTAAGGGGGCTAGTTTTTAGAGTGCAGGAATTCATGGCTTGTCCAATGTTCAATCTATCAGACAATATCGTTGCCTTTTAAGAGAACTTTTTGTGAATTGTCCTTGGTGTGATATGGGACTTTTGTTCCTGGTTTTATTTTTGGATCTCAGTGCAAATAGCTTCCTGGATATTTGTACAGACTGACACCTGTATGGGACCACAGCAGTCAACTGCAGAAATCTACTGCTGTTTCTTCAGCAAGATAGGGTGCCGGGGTAGCTCAACTTTCTTAGTATTTCTGTTCCTAGTAATAGAGAACAAAAAAATTCTCATATTTGTAGTAGAATGCTGTTACATAAATAAAATTCCCTGCAATTATGCACTGAATATTAATATAAAAAAGGTTCACACCTATCTGGACAGGGTGAAAACAACAGACTGCCTCTAATTTCCAGTCAGGAACAGATTAAATCTCCACTGACTGAGTGAAATGCACTTATCCCCAGAACACTCTAAACTGCTCTGCCTGCAGAGCTGCTACTGGCCACCAGGTATGTGAGCCAACCAACCAGGTATCCAAGCACGGTACAAGATACATACGTAGAGGTTATCAGAAGGAGTTTTAGCCATTACAAAAGTTTTATTGAATCTAAATTTTTTGTTGCTATTCTGTGAAGTGACTACACCTTCCTCTCCTAGCTGTACTTGACAGCATGTGTTACAGCTGTCCTTCAAATACCCAGCAGGTCCAAAACCCCCTGCCTCAGCACACTGCCCAGAAAGCCCGCTCAGCTGCACAACCATGGGGAGACCCATGTCCCCTGCCTCCCCGGGATAAGGTGGCTGATTTTTCCCTTTAACAACTGTTGCTCAAAGCACAAATTAAGTAACCCCCCGGGAGAAGGTTCCACAGCCTGTCACAGCGAGCAGGCAGTTTGCCGAACGGCAGCACTACCTGTGAAATCCTGCCGGAGCAGCAAAGGATTTATGCAGAGGAACAAGGTTTGCACCAAGTGGAACCAGAACCATGGCATACTGGCACTTGCAGGCAGACCTCAATGAGCCCAGACAAAAGCATGCAGTGACTGTCTGGTGGCACCTTGTAACTCTAAAGGCTGTTTCTTCAAAAATTATCCATGAAAGACTTGAGTGTCTGGAACAAGAAAGAATTCTCAGACTTCAGAGCTCCTTCTCATCTTAAATGCTTCATCAGATATTTTAGGCATTTTTTTCTTTTTATATCGGATTAGCTACCTTCTGATACTCTCTTCTGAATTTAAATGGGCACACTGCATTGGACAGAAATCAACCATACTTAGTATTCCTCCCTTTGCTCTAATCAGCTTGACAGAATCTCTCCTATATTAAAATTTTAGCTTACATAATTCTCTTGCATGTAAAGGGTTATTAAACACTTTAATAAATCCTGCTAAGTTCATTTATTTTTTGGAAGATGATAACCTTGGAATAGACTCCTATGAAACTGTAAAAACTGCCAAGAGGAATTCTGCCAAGATAACTGTGTAACTAGGTTAAACCTGGATTATTATAACTGTTATTTACATTAAGGAGTATCACTGTAATACCTTTTAAAAATGGATTTCATATCTAACAGTAAGCTATGCTTATTTCTCAGTTTGCTAAATATGACAAAGAGTTTTAAAAACACCCACATTAAACTCAAGATACAGCACTTTACATTTAAACAAGCCTATGGATGAATACTTTTCTCCCTAGAAAACCAAAGCTGCACATTTTACTGTACCACTCTCTTTATCTGGTCATTGATCAAATGAGAAATAATGGCACAACACAGGATTAGACTAGCAGCCCCAAGACTGTTTTTTCTGGGCAGAAGTGAAATTTTCTTGTTACCCTGATTTGCCCAACTAAGTCCTAAAGTTGCAAAAGTGTTCCAACTTTTTCATGTAGCCTTCATTCATGAAAGCCTCTTAGGTTCAGGTTAATAGGGAGCACAGATGAAAACAACCTACTGTCTTGAAAGGCATGATTCTGTGCCACTAAATTAAGCAATGAGCTCTTACACTTACAGCAATCTTCAGCACCTATAAAAACTGAAAACTAGCTGGTGTCCCCCAAATGTAGCAGTGCAAGAAAGAGAAAAAGCCATTAAAAGGTTGTTATACAAACCCCATCTTGCTACACATGGGACCCGGAAATTCTATATTGGTTCTGTACCAGCAGTATCAACCAGTAGGGTTGATACTGGTTCCCAGCTGGATATAGCTACCCAACCTGTAGGGTATACAATGTGGACCTACACCATTGCATTCCAGCTCTAGGATGCTCTTCTACTAGTCTGAGATGGTGTATCAACTCAAGCAAACCAGACGAGCCTGAAGACCACTCTGCTCTGATAGCAGAGCTGACCTGCCTTGTGGAGTGTCACACATATAGGTGGGACAAGGAAGAACAAGTTCTCTCTTCATTGTTTCATGCCACTGCATGGCAGTGTGTTTGGTGAGAGCAAGCCCTCTTACACTTGTGGGATCAGTGACCCTTTGATGAGCCCAAGAGGCATGCACATGCAAACACACATGCACACAAAGAACAAGTGTCTCTTTTTTTGGTTTTGTTTTCTTCACAATGCTATTTAGCTACAGTAATTTTGAGACAAGCAACCCCATCATTTCACCCTGTGTGCTCTCTGAGAATGAGGCTTTCTGGACAGGGATTTGAGCAGCTGCTGCTTAGCAGAGAATGAAATTCAGACTGCTGGAGGGGGAGGAGAAAGGGGGCAACAAACAACATTTGTTTAAAATCTGGCAGGAGCATCCTAATTAGATGAATTATTGAATGGATCATCAGGACTGCTCCCCAAAGTGCCATAGGGCAGGAGAGCCCTTAGAGGACACGTTGATTAAGACTACAAAAATGATCCTGAAGACCACCATCACTGAATGTGCAACACCAAAGGCTCGTTTGTCTCAAAAATCACACTTCCCACACAGCACCGTTGCTCACTTGCCATGTATATAAAGGTTGTAACAGTTAATCATTTAGACAGGGATAAATATTTATTCAGGGACTACCTTAACGTTGAATGTTATTTCCTCCATGACGTAAACTCGTTCAGGAAATGCTTTAGCCACCTCCTCCACACTGTTAAAATACTGTACTGGCTCCTTAATATCTCGATCTTGTTCCAGCAGCTTAAACTGCCCTGAAAACAGATGATAAACAGAAGAATTGTAAGATATTTATATTGGACAACTGTCACTGTGGCAACTGCTGGCTCAACGTCTTCACCATTTTGCTCAGCCAATTTTTCTGGTTATTAGCAACCAAACAAGAAGATGAAAGATTGCTGAGAGTGTCCTGAACCTGCCATGAAAGACACCCCATTTCACCAGGTGAGAATGAAAAGAATGTGTGGCAGCCAAAGTTAAATTAAAAACGATCTTTTTATCACATGCTCTCTAGAAATAGTAAATAACTATGGAGGCGTTTGTGTACCTAATTCAGTGTCATAATACCTGTACAGAAAGCACTTGTTGGCCCTTAATATTAAAAGTTTTACAGACAGAAACCACACCTATTACTACAACCCTCCAAAATAATAAACACAAGAGTTTTGGTTTTGTTTTTAGCTTCATCAAACAGCTATTCAAAATGTTAGGCTAAACCCATTTTCCCCCTAGGCTTCCCTAAGAGTGGAATAGCATCTAACTTTCCTTAATCATAAACTAAGCCCTTTGAGAACTTTAGCTGACATAAGATATTAAACCATACACATTTAAAACCCTTTTGAAGGTGGTTGCCTTCAGAAGAGCATGAGAAAGGAGTGTTTCTTGCTAACTTTGCCTCCTCCCAGCATGAAAACCTTGGCTATTTTTGAAGTGTTGTAAAAGGGAATAACTAACATGGAGGAAGCCACCCCGGGCAGACCTGCCAGGGGCAGCTTGGCACATCAATCACCTCTGTGCGATACAAAACCAAAGTTTAAAAGCTTTATTTTATAAATACGGAGATAACAAAAGCTTACGCAGACACATTTACTGTTTGTATGACTTAAAATCAGTGGAGTGATCTTTCCAAATTTAGAAATGTTTACTACTAAGTTAAAGGCTGGTCTCAGCAAGACTTGATCCAAGAAACAACTACAGAAAACGAGAAAAAAGCCAAGTAAAATCTATGGTTAGTTCACCTTCTGCAAATCACGTTTTAAAATCAGCAATGCACGTAGCCACTGGATTATTGTTCCCAAACAGTGCTCAACTTCATGAAAATACATCCAATACATGAGGATGTCAGCCACCTACAGAAATATTTTCTCGCTGCTTCAGCATTCTCGTGCACAACACCCTGCTGCCCCTATACATCTCATCAGGCTTGTGACTTTTGTGATATATTCAGAGAATTCACCCATACTAAACTATTTCAGGCCACCTAACAGCAGAGGAGGAAATGAAGGCAAGCTCAGCAAGCCCTGACACCCCACAAGAAAGACCTGCCCTGCCACTCTCCAGGTGTGTGCACATGCATGTACCCACCCACCCACACACACAGAGGTGCAAGAGTAAGAGGCACAGCTCTTCTACCCAACCCCAGCAGCCTACTGCCAGAGGCACACCGTTTTAATCAGCATGCTCCAGTGCTGTGATTGTAAGCCTAAATATCAACTTGCAAGACTTCCTTTTATCCCTTCCATATGTTTTGTCTTTCAAACGTGACCACAGCAGCTTTGAAGTATTATCAGCAGGGTAACTACAGATGCTGGTACTTCTCACTGCAAGAGTGTATTTTGCAAATGTTTAACAACCTTTACCACACTTCGAAAATCAGTTGGGTGTTTTCCTAACTGTGTGTCTGCTTCAGGACATGCTACAATTTGAAGTTCATCCAAGACAACTCAAGGACTTTGAAGATCAACACTGGAGTAGAGGGAGCAGGACTTTTGGGTTGACCTGTTGAAGCTCTTCCTATAGCGTAATACAGCAACATAGCTGACTACAGGAATGGCTTCTCCAGGTCTGACCAAAGGTCTGCCTCATACAGCATTCCACCTTAGATAGGACAAAATTACAGCTGTGCAAGGAAGACGAACTTTAAGCACAGTTAACAGTATCACCCAGAGTCTCTTCCCACAGTTCCATTTCTCAAGGACACCCAGAGCAGGGAAAAGATATCTTTGGGCTGAGTAGGTCCAGAGGTTTTTACCCTTGTAAATTTGTTTAATTGCTTATTGAAGGTATCTAAAACTTTCATTGTAGACACAGCCTCTTATATTGAGAAAATATGGCAATCTCTTCTTCCACAGACTTAACAGTACCTCTGAAATTAAGAGTACAAATTTTAGGAGTGATAAAGCTATACCTGGCAGACACTAGGGGTAGCAACAGGAAACCTGACAGCAGACAAGCACTTGGAAAACACATGCATAATGGAAAAAGGCTTCACATACTCAATAGACACATGCCAGGCTCCTAAAGCTATGTTCCTCAGCCTGTCTGCTCTGAGCCCTTTTGGTGCGAAGCAACAGAGGGGCCAGGCAGCCAACACCTCTGGCCTAGGGGAATCCGAACAATTAGCAGGGAGGTGCTCAGTTAACTGATGCTGGAAAGTGTGCTCTGACTGATGCCAAGGCACAGACAGAGAGAGCTGAAGAGAGAACTGTGCTTTTTAATCCCCAGTCTGCCATACAGACCATTCAAGTCTTGTTTTCAGGATTTCCCTGTCAGCCACAGCCTAATCAAGAGGAAGATGCATTCACTAGCTGCACAGGTCCTTCCCCTCACAGGCATCCCACTTTCCTGTAAAGGAAACTTAGGAGTGGGGGGAACTGAGGGAAGGAAGTCAGACCTCCTCCTACATGGAGTCAGGATGTACCAGGACATCATGCAGCAGCAGGAACTATAAATTGCAGCAGGGATCATCTGACAGCACAGAAAAACTACTACTCTAGAGCATAGAACCAATAACTGTATTTCACAGACAGTAACTAAGGGCAAGATGTTCTTAAATTTAACAGAAGTTGTCACACTGTTTCTTCATCGAAGGCTGACTTGAGGCTGCTGCTCTCTCCTGCCTTCTTCTCAATTGCTATCCTCTTTGACTACTGACACAGCCATTGGGATGCAACTCTAATTGATTGCCCAATTTGGGATCCAAGGGTCTGATTTGCAGGATTCCCAGCTGTGGTTACCATTCGAGACAAGCTGTGATTACAGCCTATAATGACATTTCATACTTTCAGTTCCTCAAAGAAAAGAAAACCCCAAACCGCAGCAAATTTAAGTCACCCCAGACAGATCTAAACCCAGTGGGGTTTCTTCAGATTTAACACTCCCCCGCTTACATACAGAATGGAATTGAATACAATACTGCATGGAAGCTACATAGTTTTTTGAAGCTGTGATATACTGCAGTGATAAAATTTTGCTAGTTCAGAAAGAAATTGAGAACTCTCACTTCAGAGTGAGAACTGAGTTGGGCATAGTAACAAAGCATGAATTCACATGAACAAGGAAGAAAAACAATATACTGAATGGCAATACATAACATGAACAATACTCATCCAGCCCTTTGAATGAGACAGTGGTCTTTAATTCTAGGTTCTCTAGTTACTCTGTTTGGAAGCATAATACTACTATTTTTCTATGCCTGTTATGTATTTAACAACAGTCAATCTGGCAAGAAAAGGCCAGCTACTCCTTGCAACCCAAAGTTCTACTAAAAAGTCCCAAATTCCTCAGCGCAGAACAAATGCTTTAGGGCTGTGTGCAACTGGGAGCAGAGTCTGCTCTCTACTGCAGAATTACATATGTTCCAGTTAAAAAAAAAAAAAAAAAAAAAAAGGAAGAAAAAAAATCATCAGCTGGAGCTTTGCTTCGGTACAAAGCGATGCTCAGAACTGTCTGTGTCGCTATCTGTGCCATCCTCCCTGTCCTTCAGCTGAGCCGTGCAAACACAAAGACGTCTGTGCCTTCACTGCTAATAAGCAGCAGTTCATGAGGAGGTTGACGACAGAGAAGTACACACAGATCCCAGAGCATATAATAGAAGGGCAGCATTAATCTCTGCCTGTTACGAAATCAAGAAGTATGCTGTGCATGGAAGCTGTCAGGGCTAGATGTTAAAATGTCTCTTCCTTGGAAAAGATGTGTTTATAACTTGAGATTTTCTATAGATGGTTTTTTTAAAAACTTATCCCCTTGTTGAAAAAGGCAGACTCTTTTATTGGAAGGAGTGAAAGAAGGCCTGAAGAGGAGCCTGCAATACACATTTGAGCCAGATGTCAAGTAACTAAATAATGGGGAGGAAGGAGACAATTTCTTACTATGTTTCTCCCTGGTCTCTATTCAAGCTGCCATAAAAAAAGACAGCACAGCTGAAATACAAGTTTAATGGGCACAAGTCTGGCCCGACTGCAGGTTAAACTGGAATTTTATTACACTTTGCAAGAGGCACAATTTCACTGGGAGACTTTACAAAATTGACAGCAAACTTGAACAAACCCCAGGGCAATTTAACTGTGTTTTAGTTAGGAACTTAACAAAAAATTAAAGCAAATATAAAGCTAAAACTATACTTTTATAGAAGTTCACCCCTCTCTCTTACTAGCACAAAAAGAATAATAGAATGTTTCTGTAGTAAATCAGTAAAGGTTCAGAAGGATCAAAGATTCATAATACCTGCACGGTCCACTGAGCAGGTGTGACTACTCCTTTGCAGCCAAATGCAAGGGAGAAATGAACAACTACGGCAAGCTTTATATCTCTATCTTTCTGTCTGGCCTCTGGCAGGCACAGTAGTGGAACAGTTTCATTCTAGTATATATTATCTCTGTAGATTATGAATTCTTATTTCCCTGTGAAGGTACTCAGACCAAAGACAATAAATCCACTACTGCTGGATATTAGTCTGGAAAGTTAAAAAGGCAGGGAAGGACATAAATCAGGGCTTATTCTCCAGTTTATGAAGGCATTTATTAAAATCCAGTAGGAGCAGGAAGATCAGTCCTTCTTCCCAGAAGTTGGCCCTGCAATGTCTGTGAGCAGGGGCATGAACCAGCCCTTTCTGTCCCAGCTTCTGCTGCCTCCACTTCTGCTGCTTAGGTTCTTGCAGGCTTACACATGTTTACAACTCCAACCCACCTCATACATGTTATTTCTGCAGTGTATGATCCCGTTTTTCACAGTGACTTACCACTTGCTACCAAATAGTCCATCAGTTTCCAACAGTCCAGAATGTTTCCAAAACAGAAACATTCATTCTGTACAGTGTCTGTACTGTGCCTAGACCCAGGCAGTCCTTATCTATGGCAAGGGTTCATAAGCTGAACAAACAGCCAAGTTTCCATTGATATAAAAGGATGAGAGAGCAGTTATACTCATATACCAAAAAGAAAATCTGGAAAAAGAAATTCTGTTAAAAAAAAATGAAAAATGTGTGTCATCAGTAGGAAACATGGAAGGTCACCGAAACATCTGCTCGATTGCGTTAGCTGTTAAATGTTTCTCCAAGGGGGCAGGAGCTGTATTGTCTTTCAGCAGCTTTGATTATTTAGTAAGTCTCACATCTCTCCATGTGAGACTATGCAAAGCCCAGTGCTTCTCAAGAATGTGCAGATGGCACAGCAGGGTAGCAAAAGTACTGCAGAGGTTTATGTTTCGTATTATTTGTTGACTGCTGACTGCATTGTAGCATTTCAAAGAACAGCAGAGCTGACTCAAAAAGGAAAGGCTCTACCTGACAGAGGTTTGGAAAAAGATGACTTTTGTCTACATTTTTTGGCATTCCTCTACATAAAATTGATAGCAAATTACTGCGGTTTTCTTTCCCAAATGATGATCCTTGATATAACTGGGCAGAGTTGAAGAGCATAAGCCACAAGACATAAGAGCACAGAGAGGTGGCTTGCTAGGTACCAGAGAGAATGTAGCTGCATGAGTTGCAAAGTACACTTCAGCACACCTAGTTCTTAGGTGGACCTGTATAGTCTTTAGCTGATTGTGTACACGACTGTCCTCAATGCCTGATGCAGAAACAAATGTGTCTCGGGGGGGATGATGAAAGGAAATCACAGTTTATGGTCTCACCTGTCAGCCCCTCAATTAGATCATACAGTAGATCTATTTCATCCCTTACCATATCCTTACACAAGGTAGCCAGACAAGAGTGAGCATGGCAAACCAAAGACTCTAAAATAATCGATTAAGACATAATCATAACACTCCAGCCTACATGCAATTAAAAAAAAACAACAACCCAAACTTTTTATTTAAATGTACATCTGCCAATATGTTTTTGCATTGAAACTACATGGGGCATTTTGCTGTTGGAAGAAGTGCTGTCCTAGCAGTGGCTGTAGCTGTCTAGACCTGAGAAAAGGAAGGAAAAAAAAAAAAAAAGAACCCATCACATCTTTGATACAGCTATTATATGACTAACTGGAACCATGGCATAACATTAATGCTGAAACTCTTTCAGGGCCCTCTCACTAAGTAAATGCGAAATGGTTTGGCAGACATGCAGAAGTAACAAGGAGTGGGAAATAAATGCCTTGCTTCACTTCTGTCATCTTCCAGCTTGTCAAAACCGAGCATTTGTTCACAGCTCTCCAGAGGAGAGAAGAGTGCTGGCACACAGTCCTGCTGGAATAGCAAAGCTGGTGGGTCCCCACTCCAGAGGGAAAAGACTTATCATAGAGACAAAGTGCAAGTGTAAATGGCATTACAGAGTGTTGTTTTTAACAGCAGAAGACAGTAGCTCACAAATTAACTAGAGCAGACAGGCTCACAGTCCTACTGCCCACAAAGACGACGGGAAAGTGAATCACCTGCTCTGTCATCTCTGGGCTCTCCATTGAAGGAGTTACTGATTCCACCTCAGGCTGGGACCTGGCAGCAAGCTAACATGGATGCAGTGCTATGGTAAGTTCATCCCCCCAGTCAAAGAAAGAGCAAGATAACCGAATGGCATAGGTTCATCCTTATCTGCCACACTCATAGCTTCTGAGGGCTATGCAAAAAATGGTTTGGGGCCAGAGAGAGAAATTTTTTTGAGTGATTAGTAAGAATTTCTTTGTTTATTTTCATATTGTAGCCTGCTGAAAGCATGCAGGAAACTATAAAAGGGTGGAGAATACAACAGGAAAATACACAAGTATATCTTTGGTACACAGCTTCTAAAGGATAACAACTGGGCCACAAACTAGAAATGCTACAATTGATTCTAATAGTATAATCATCTTGAAATAGCTATTAAAGAAAATGAGATATTCCTCCTGTTTTTTAAGAGCTGCCTGCCAATACTTTTTCTTGAGAAGTGAAGAAGAGGATCTCCTGCGTCCCTATCTGTACCCAATTCTCTGGAAATTCTGGGAATGTATTTAAAAAACAGATGGAACATGAACTACGGACATATCTAAGTAAACATGATACAAGTAGAATTCATCAAGTGTACTGGAGCTAAACTTATGGCACTGCAAAGCAGAGGGCAAGGCACAAAGGCACATTCAGTCAGTAGAGATTGTGCAACGTTTCATGGGGAAGGAGCCCTTCAGAATGAATAGTTTTACTTCTCACAAGTATTATGAAGATTTTGAAGCCTTAAATGCCTTTATTCCTCACTGTGTTATGTCTGCAGCACAAATACCCATTCAACCAAGAGGGAATGAATCAGGCATCACAACCTGGTGAGACATGTTGAAACAGAGCATCAGCATGTTGACACATCACCTGTGAGACACCATTTGAGAGATCAAGGAAGGGAATCCAACCAGGTTTGCCACAAAGCAATGCAATGCTTGCTAATCAAAACCTCTAATCCTATATGCTGGCAGAAGCAAAGGGGATGGTACAGCCTAGCATTCTCTTTTCTCTTATCTTACTTTTATGATTCTTAAGTAGCATAACAACAAAAAAAATGATTCTGTTGGCAGCTTAACAAAGAAGAATCAGTTCAAATGGTGACTGATGATAGCTTAAAGCAGATTTAACTCACAGATACTGCATGAGAGGGAATTTTAGGTTACAAATGATGTAAAAAGACAGACAGGGAAAACAAGCCTAACCTCTAACCTTTGTTTCATAAGTTATTATCATCACAAATACAAGATTACCACAATGAAATGCTCCATTTTACAGGGTCATATGTTTGAGTGTCTGGACTGTAAGTTAACTAGATTTAACGTAGTGGGTTATCATTGATCTAACTTGTAATTAGCATCATTTTAATCCTTTCCCATGTGCTTCCAACAGACATGAGGAATATGTTCCGTAGCAGTGTGTTAGCTCAGACACTCAATTGGCCACACAGAGGAGTCTGATTACTACCATACTGTCTGACTTTCCTAATTACTGTTAACAAAAGCTGTTGTAAGTTTCCTGTTGAAGAGTAAGGATAAAAAGACAAGCCCATGAAGACAGCAGCTCTCCTGCTGAGTATCAGTGCTTACCCTGATTGCAGCTCAAAAAGGGATCAAGAGAAAGAGGGAATAGTTACAGAAATCCCAGCCAAACCAACCCAGAGCTTGCATGAAACAGTATTGAGGAAACTACATTTAGTAACAGCTGCCTGAAGACAAAAGCTTTCCTTACATGAGTACTAGCACTGTTCCCTTGGTACCAGATGGACACCCACTCAGACCTCAGTTCTGAAAATGGTTAACAGTCACTGAAAGTTTATGCCTCTAACCTACTACAGCAGCATCCAGGATGCTCATGAGAAGGTCTGATGGAACTGTCTGCCACCTGAGAGGAAGATTTAATAAGAACATAAAGACAATTTATCCCTCACTCAGCACAAGCCTCTAGCAAAAACTACTGCCCTCTATATGAACATCTGGAAAAGAAAATGAGGTAGAACCAAAGCTGCAAAAGCACATGGTTACAGTTCTTAGTATACTTTGAAACACTTCCCTTAATAAGCAAATACATTGCTTTCATTTATACATTAATACTGATTCAGGGCTAAAAATCCAATCCTAAGGACCAGAGATTCAACTTAGATATGTCAATGCAAACTGAACATTAAACCTTGCATTGGATGGCAGACAAGTCAAGGCCCTTGTTCTGCCCAAGCAGATTTTCCTATTTTAGCGAAAGACATCACATACCTTTAAAATTAAGAAGCAACACAGACTAAATCTGCCTTTGGATCTATTCTTAACTGCGTGATCTCCTCCCAAAATCATCAGTATACACTCATCCCAAGACACCTATGTTAAAAGAACAGGGCAGTCTACAATAGATTAATATTTAATTAAAGCACAGGAGGAAGCTGAGATAAGAGTAATAGAATAAACTCCTGACTAACATTTGAAATTAATATCACTAGTTTCAAGCAGGCTGAAACAGACTGCATTAGAATAGCTGTTAAAGGCTAGCCAAGCATGCTGGGATTTTACATCACAGCTCCATCCAAATATCCTGCCTTTATACCACAGATAGATCACCTTATTAACACTGATTTCAGTACAAATTATGAACGTGTAAGACTTCTCTGCAGTACTGACAGAGCAAAATCCTGTTCTTCTTTTTTCAAAACAAAATTTGTGATTATTAGTTTGAAGAAAACACAGTAACACAAATCTGTTCTGTGTGGGTTGATGCCCCCACCAGCAACAGAGCAGTTGTAGCTCATAACCTGTGTGACTCCAAGTACCTAATGAGTATAGAAACCAAATGCCATCACCCCCCTGCTTCAGCAGATATCTCCTCCTGGGAAATCCACACAGAAAGAAACCTTTTTTCCCTTTCACTCTCCCCATTTTGGTTGCTAAATAGTGAATTTCAGTTTCTTGTGCTACTGAAGTGTCAGTGATAGAAACTGGAGTATTTTCTACGGGCTGCTATATTTCATGACCTGAGTTCAGTGCAGCTCTAGTGGAACAGATTCTTCTAATTCCAGTGCCTAAATTTGTTCAAAAAGATGAATGGGATTTTTGCACTGATAAAAAGTATTTTAAACATAGCCTCTACTTAGAGAGAATAGTTCAATCTCCTTATTACCTGTGGATGCAAGTAAATGATGATATTTATTTGAGGTTAAGATAAAAAACTGACAGCATTCAAAAAAGAAATCCCCTTGACCCGTGGGAACAGAAAAATCTTACACTGACAGATGGAAGAGGCTTCATTCTTAGATGAGTAGCTGATTTTGGAAAGACAGGTAATAATTTCAGGGAACCAAAATTTGATTGCATTGAAGAAAGCCAACTTCTGTAATTTAGACACTAGCATGTTCCAACCTATGTGTCAGGCCTGCTCTGAATCATGTTATTTTGCTTGATTAAAAAAACGGAGAGATTGTAATTATAGGGAGAGATTTAAGATGTGCAGAAGAGCATGTTTTACCACAACATGGATTGCAGGGATTCTAACCATACACAAGTTGTGGATTTACACTAGACACAGATTTTTGGATTTGGTATTCATGACTTAAAAGATAAATTTGGCAGAATTAAAGTAGCTTTTCCAAACAACTTCATATACATTCTTATATTTCTTGGCAAGTCAAAAGTTTTGCTAAAATAACAGCAGCAACCTCTGAGTTTAATGGTTAACTTTGCCTTACTGAGTAACAGATTTTATTTATTTTGCAAAAGCTTCAAAGTTCACACTCACCAAAACTCAAGCTCTTAGTATTTCTGCAACAGTGCAAAGAAGCCTTCTTTAATCGTAAACCCATCATTCTTTATGCTTTCTGCTCTTTTGCTGACAGATCTTTTTCCTCCTTCTACTCCCACGTGAGTGTCCCCATTTCTATGGCCTGACTGCAGTGCCATTCATTGCCTTCTTGCTCACTGAGCAGTCTTTTGTGCCTTTCAGGTTCTGATCCTGTCCCATGCTCAACACGCCCCAGCTCCAGTGTAGGACGGTGTGTCCTCCACCCGAGGAGGACAGTCACATGGATAGTACTGCCTCTGGCAGGCACTTGCACTGCAATAAACAAAGCTAAAGAAAAAGTGCATTCACAGAGCAGAAATCTTTAAAATGCACATAGATCAATTCTACATAAAAAGTGCTTTTGTTTCCTGCTCAGGAACAGGTTTTTTAATTAACTGAATGGGAGGAGTTGTAAAAACCAGGAACAATGACTGAGTCAGCAGCTCAGTCAGTTCTCAGTAGCTTAACAGGGCTTTACATGAGACAGAATAAACTTATTTCATTCAGAGTTAGACATTTTTATCAATGTGTTGAGAGACTTCAGAGCTCGGGCTTGCTATCCTGAAAGACCGTCTGTGCATTATAGAGCAGCTTATTGTTTCAAAGCTCGTATCTCATTTGCTTGCTGAATATATATGTGGTTTCTAGCAGAGCCTGTATTTTCTTCCCTTCTCCTCTCTTCCTCAACTTAAACCTATGAAGTATTGCACTCAAATTACCGGAGAACCTGTCGCTCAAACAGTTGCCAACATTTGTGTATCTGCAATGGAAAGGAGTGGTCACTGTTCTTCTGTGTGATTAAAAAGACAACTTTCTTTGGAAAGATAGTCATGCTTTGTATTGTCAATGCCTGTCAATGCAGACTGTAAGCTTAGCTTACATATTTACAAAGTGTTTCAATTAGGAAATAATTCAATTTTTTATAGCTATGACCCCCAGCAATCGTGAGCAAGTCCTGAAAAACAAGTTCACTTTACTTCTGGAACAAATTAAACAACACTTTCAAAACTGAAATGAAGCCAATTTCCAAAGAAAGTCCTTAATTACACAATAGATCTGGTTCATTCATCTGAAGTTTCCTGTCAAGGAAAGTATTCAGCTTTAAGTACATTCATGCTACAGCTAAAACTACATTAAGGAGAATTTAGAACAAGTGTAGAGCCAAAATAATACACGATCTAAAAACCACCCTAATGAAAGGTGAAATACATAGTAGCTTATGCTCCAAAAATTGCAATCCGAAACGCTGGAATATCTATCAAGCATACAAAGTAACTTGCAGCAAGAAAACATTTCTAATTTTTTTGGTTCAGGACCAGCAGTCACATTTATATCATCGCCTCAGCTGAGCAGCAGAAGGTGTTCTGATATCCACATTCTCCATGAGGTAAGCCACCTCTTCAATCTCTATGAACGCAACAGAGTTTGTCAGAATTGTCTGTCTGGTTTCCAGTACAAGAGGACATTGATTCAGAATTGTGCAACTTATCCACAAAGCAGACAAAGCTCTCAGTAACAGCTCAAGATGAATGAAGACAGCTTTTAAGAATGAGCATTTTGGCATATGTTCACAGCATGTGCTAAAGTGTCACCAGAAAGAAAAAAAGAAAAAAGGG
>NW_008669637.1:101717-124601 GCF_000695815.1 Acanthisitta chloris
AGATGATGAGTAAGAGCACACTGCTTCAGCACTGCCACTTCATTTAGTTTTCACTGCTACTCAAGAAGGCAACAAAGATGACAAATCTAAAATGCAGATCTAAGCAAGATACGCATCTGCCTCAGTTCTCTTGAACACATTCTGTCACACGTATTTTGCTTCATTACCTTAAGTAAGGTGGGTACCATCTAAACCTCTCTCTGGCAGTTCAGCTTATCATAGTTGAATCCAGAAGGTATAAAGAAACAGAATGCCCAGCCAATTTTTCCCCTCTTGTGAGATGTCTGCCAGCTTGCTGAGAGCCAAATGAAACCAGTTAGTAGAGGCAGCCAGCCTAGCCTAAAACAGCTTGACAGAAAATAAATGCTACAGACTACACATGGTGTGGTTTAATTTCAAAAGTGTTTTTAGACCATCACTTACAGGATTTTGTTTTCTCCATGTAAGAGATAATTAACAAGTTAAAGAGTTGTACTACTGAATATTTTATCCTATATTTGTTTCTAGCAAAACTTCTCACTGACGTTGGTTTGGGGCATCTCCCGTTGAAAGGCGTTTTTGCACCAGTTTCACTTTGTAGCCTTTCACAGAAAGGGCTATGAAGTGGTAATTACCAGAGTGGCTGGCTGCCCATTTGTCTTTGTATGGCCATGGACTTTCCCAGCTGCTGGATTATCATGAAATACGTTATTACATACTGATTTCTAAGCACACAAGCTAATGTCAGCAGCTGCAAATTATCCAGAGAAACTCTGTGCTTTAAATTTCTGAAAAGAGCTTTAGTTGTAAAACAAGATGATTAAATCTACCACTGGGATTAAAAGAAATATTGTTATTTTTAGTTATAAAAGTTATTCCTTGAATAATGAAACAAAATCAATACTGGGCAGTTTGTTGTAGCACACACGATATATTCTAGACCTTTTATGAGCCTCGCTGCCCTTTGCTGGACTCATTCCAACGCCTCAATGACCTTTTTAAATTGAGGAGCCCAAAACTGAACACAGCACTCAAGGTGTGGCCTCACCAATGCCAAGTACAGGGGGATGATCATTTCCCTAGGCCTGCTGGCCATACTATTCTTGATACAGGCCACGATACCATTTGCCTTCTTGGCCATCTGTGCACACTGCTGGCTCATATCGAACCACTGTCCACCAGCACTCCCAAGTCCCTTTCTGGCGAACATTCAAATCACTCTTCCCCAGACTGTAGCACTTTATGGGGTTGTTGTGTCCCAAGTGCAGGACCAGCACTTTGCCTTATTGAACCTCATGCAGTTGTCCTCAGCACACTGACCAAGTCAGTCCAGGTCTCTCCATAGAGCTTCCTACCCTCCGGCAGACCGACACTCCCACCCAACTTTGCGTCCTCTGCAAGTTTACTGAGGATGCACTCAATCCCCATGTCCTAATCATCCATAAAGATGTTAAACAGGACAGGTCCCAGTATTGAGCCCTGGGGAACACCACTAGTGACCAGCCACCAATCAGATTTAGGTCTACCAATCACAACTCTCTGGGCCTGGCCATTCAGCCAGTTTTTTACCCATTAAAGACTCCATCCCTCTAAGTCAGTTTTGCTAGAAGTATACTGTGGGAAACAGTGTCAAATGCCTTGCTGAAGTCCAGATAGACCACATCCACAGCCTTCCACTATTAGAAAGATAATAGGTTGATCAAGCAGGACCTTCCTTTCATAAATCCATGCTGGTTGGACTTGACCTCCTGGCTGCCCTGCATGTGCCATGTGATGGCACTCAGGATGATCTCCTCCATGACCTTGCTCTGAACCAAGGTTAGGCTTACAGGCCTGTAGTTCCCTGGATCCTCCTTCTCCCACAGATGGGTGCCATGTTTGCTAATTTCCAGTCAGCTGGAACTTCTCCAGATATCCAGGACTGCTGGTAGATCATTGTAAGTGGCTTAGCAAGTTCTTTTGACAGTTCTCTCATTACCCTTGGATGGATCGCATTAGGGCCCATGGACTAGTGAGCACCTAAGTGGCATACGAAGTCATTAAGCATCTCCTCCTTGATTATGAGGGCTTCACTCATCTCCCCATCACTAATATCCAGCTCTAGGAGCTGGGTTTCCTAAGGACAACTGATCTTGACATTGAAGACAGAGGCAAAGATGGCATTGAGTACCTCTGCCTTACCCATATACCCTGTTACTACACTACTCTCTCCATATATCAACTGATGGACACCCTCCTTGACCCCGTTTTTGCTCCCAATGTATTTATAAAAACTTGACTTCAATGGCTAAATGAAGTTCCAGCTGGGCTTTGGCCCTCCTAATCTTCTCCCAACATGATCTCTTGGCATCCTTATAGTCTTCCCAACTTGCCTGACCCTTCTTCCAAGATGAAGTTCTCATTTTTTCCTCACCAAGCTCCAGCCTAAGCTCTGTTTAACCAGGCTGGTCTTTTTCTGAGACAACTTGACTTCCTACACATAGGGACAGTCTGCTCCTGAATGTTTAACAATTTGTTTTTGAAACACTCCCAGCCTTCCTGAACTCAGTGCAGAACACATTTGATTAAGTCACTGGAAAGACTGGGACTAAGCAAAGCAAGATGCAATCTGTTTTTCAATCTATGTCTTTTCATCTGCTAGGGGCTATGTGATTGAGGGATCTTAAAGTGGGCAATTCATCTTTCTTCCCTGCAGTTACTCTCCATGCTTTGAGCATGTATTATTTTGGCCTCCCCAGCCACTCTGCAGTCTGAATTGCCCAAGTGACTGGGAGTCTAAATACCTATAGCAGCTACTTGATGTCTTACCTACAGGTTATTCTTCACCATACCCCAGTATTGCACTCCTGCCTGCTGCAGGCTCCTCATGGCTGACCAGGCAGCTCAGTTGCCAGCTCTAGGAAGACTCAGCTGAGCCAGCTCTCAGAAAGCTGTCTGCCAGCTGATGTAAGGTTTTTCTTGGACAGGAGTCAGAAAAAGCACTCTGTACACTTTCCATCTGATCCACATTAAATGAGCCTTACAGTAGCCAAACACCATGAAGCAACAAACATCTGCACTATGGTAAAAAGGTGTCTATTTTTCATTTTCCACGGTAGAGAAGAAGAGTGGTACATCCAAACAGAATGAAGGCATACATGTGTCACATCACATGCATCTGCTTCCTTGAACCAGCACACCTGGCAGCAGTAAGGCAGACATGGTACCACCAGGTTTCACCCTCAGCAGCACATGATGCCTTCCAGGGACCTCTGGCACACAGACTTTGGTTGCCATCACATGCTGGGCCACTGTTCCTTCCCTGCTATAGTTAAACAGGCAAGGCAGTGCATATCCATGGTGGTATGTGGGCAGACCCTACATGCCTCATTTCCAGGGTTTCTAGGGAAAGTTTGAGGCCATGGAGACAGCTGATCTGTGAAGCCTGTGCACACCTTTGTGCAGAGCTGAAGGCTTAGTGTGGCCCTTTATATTTTTACTATTTATTACTATTATTACTATTACTATTTATTACTATTATTTATTACTATTTATATTTTTACTTATTTACTTTTTCCCTGGCCAATTCCTCTCTGCTCCCCTTCTCCCTTACTCACAATTATTTCCCTCTGAAGAAAAGGAAAAGCAAGCTAAAGAGTATGTTCAAAATTATCTTCCATGATGCTCCTCTACGAAGTAGCATGGCCAGGAACTGGTATGACCCAAATTTCATTGTAAAACATATGGTAAAAAAATCTATGAAATCTCAGAAATATATGCTATGCAAAATGATATTTTTCTTCTACCATTAAAAGAAAGCTTTAGAGCTAGTATTAATATGCAGAAAAATGTAAGTTGAGAAGCATTATTCCCAGAATAACAATAGAGGATGAGTTTATCTGTGACCACATAGCACACCACTCTAACAATCAGAGATAAAAGGAAGGTTAATTAGTAAAGAAATTGAGCCAGACACCAGTCCTGCACAACAAAAAAAAAGCTTACATATACCAGAAATATCAAAAAACACACACTTAAGATCCTCGTGCAAGATTATAGCATGAAGCACTATAGGCTTATCCAGGAACACCAGACAACTTAATTACATTTTCTACTGAAAAATTAAACCATATGCACAGCTCATCAGATCAAGCTTTCTAACATGTGTCTGATTTTGATATCCAACATCTGCCTGAAAATGAGATTTTTATTTCCCTCATGAAATCCGATTCCACTTCCATGGCCAAACTCAAGCAGCATTGATGGAAAGAAGTGAGGGGAAAAAGAACAAGTGTTGGGTCATCTGATTTAGCTTTACAGCAGAAAGGTCAACCTCTAAATACTAAAAATCTTAGAATACAATAACTCTTTCTTCACAGGTGAAGGCAATGTAAGAATAGCAAAAATTTTTTTCCTCAAAAAATATATCCTAAATTGTCTTTTTTTTTTTCCAGTAGGACTACAATTAATTAGGGTCTCAGTCCTCATTAAACAATTCCACCCACACTGTAGTGCTATCTCACTAATTTTGGATGTCTCCCTGAGAAAACCATGCAGAATGACTGCACATGTGTGATGTAAAGACAAAGAAATTACACAATGCTTCTGCTGGATCAGCTCATCTGCCACCTTCACATCACCTGTCACCTGCTGTCACTGAGCAACATGAAGCACAATGAGGTTAGAAACCTACTCAACATGAGGATCTAGGCAACAGTCAGTGCTCCAGTTGCTATCAGCTGAACAACAGTTATACCAAGGAGAACCATATAAGTAGCAATTTAACTCCAAAAAATGGTTGCTGTAGGTGTTATTTTAAAGTTGTTACACCAATAAAAAGTGCTTTTCTGAAGGAAGAACACAAGCCTGCATATTCCATCTGTATTTTACCTTATGTTAGCAATTTGCTTGCCCATTTTTTTAGCAGCCTCTTTCCAAAGCATCTTGAACTTTCTTTGAAAACTTTATTTCACTTAGTGTACAGAAGAGCTCTGTATAAAGAAACTTGGCTAAACTTTCTGCCCCTCAAAGATCTGAAGTTTTAGAGTTATTTCTTTCTTTTCTGCAACAGAATTATTCTTTCCCAGGACTTTGATGCCCACAGAAGGGATGCCTGCATGCATGCTCACTCAGTGCCACCAGCTTCCTGCTCCAAATAGAATCCTTTGGGGCAGAACAGCTGATTTTATACCCTTATGGTTCAAATCCAGCAGGAAATGCATGAACATACAAATCTTTTATGTTATATGGAGAAGTTTGAAATCACTAGTTATTTTATGGCACGATTTTCTATTCCCATTGTGGATCTGAGAAGCTTTTCAATAAAAAAAAAATCCCACAAACTAACCTTCAGATTGAACTCAACATGGTCCTGCAAAAGTATGAACAGCTCAGCACTCCCAGGAAAAAGTGGTATAGCTGAAAATTAGTTCTGCCAACTCTATTTCAAACCGCTATGAAAGGATCATTATGAATGTTCACTTGCAACATTCACCCACACTTATACTAATAGCCTGTATTTTGACTATAAATTTCCTGGTGACGGAAATGCAATACAAAGCAACAGCAAAGTGTCTTGCCCACGCTGCTGTCAATTTAGCAGAAAAAAAATTAACCTGCATCCCTCTGGTTCAAGAAAAGTTTCAGCAACACACATTACACAGCAGGATCTGGAGCTGTGTATATGATCTTTTAATGATTTCCAAGTAGTGTTTGCTCGTTACATTCATTAAAATAATAGCCCAGTCCTTTCAGGGTCGACAGTTTTCTAAAAATGAAACTGCTTTATTTCAGCTTCATCCATTACCAAGAGTAGGAAATCACACACCAGAAGGGGGTTCCTTCTCACCAAGCAATTTACAGGATACTCCTAGATGCTGCAGCATTTGGAGAAGCCAGCCAGCACAAGGGGTACATTGTTAGAAGCCCCCTGCCTCGCAGGGCACCCTGGCTCCCCTTAGGGCAAGGGTTCAAAGGCTTTATACAAAGCAGTGGAAGGAGCAAGCTACAATTCATCCTCTGCCCCGTTTTTTTTCTCCTGGCCTGGGGTGCCAGAGCTGATGCTTTGGAGACAGGTTTCAAGGATCATGTCTCCACCTTGATTTTCTGCACTCTTCTGACTTGAGAAACTCTCCTGAAGGCTGGTGGTAGACAGAGGGTTGGGGCTGTCTTTCCTTCCCTGTCAGGATTAGTCCCACAGGAGCACAGACGCAATCAAGCTATTACACAGAAGGGAGTTTTGTTTCCATTTGGCATCAGAACTGATACAGAGTCAAAGGGAGGATCAGCACTGAAGATTCATTTGTATATCAAGGGGAAATCCAGAAGCCATTGAAATTGTTTACAGCAGGTTGAAAGAATAATACGAAGAACAAACATGGCACTGACAGATATCCAGACAGCATCTGTAGGCAAATCTGAATGCCTTTAGCCCAGCTAAATTTCATCAACATTTACATATAATTTAAGGATTTTATTTCTAATATTTAAAAAGCACCAAACTATGAAAGTTTCAGAGAAATGGGAGTCATCATGCCTTCCGCACCCCCTCCCAACTTTGCTTTGTGATTGACTTGAATTTACCTGGCAGAGCAAAATGGTTCAATCAACTGGTGCAGATGACAAAGAAGGGAATGGAGGAAAAGGCGTCATGCACTGGGGAGCTGAAGGATGCTGCTTGTGCAGCTCTGTGGACAGGATTTTTCTGTGACAGAAATTCACAGAATTGCTGCGAAGTTTCACACTGCAAGAACAGGTTACCCAGAAGTTTGGAAAAGGCAAATAACACATGCAGTATGAGAAGGCAGACCCATCATCTTGTATCCAAACACTTAATTCTTCCTACATAGACTCATCTGGAAGCTTCAATTGTCATTTGAAATCCCTGTGTTTAAGAGTATGATGGCAAACTACAGCAAGGGATGTTTCCCTACCAGATACAAGAGCAAGTCAGGAGTGATGTGTCAAGGATTTGCAGTATCCCATAGAGGCCACTCCCCTCAGTGGGAATCAGGGCACAAGTATCTAGATTTGTTTCAAGACAAAGAGCTATGAAAGTTGAAAATATCCATCCATGATTTGTATGAATTCAAAGTTTACTAGGTAGCCCCTTTTTTATCATGGCCCTCCCCTTTTGTGATATCAAAATGTCTTTACTTCTGTACTGATGCATTCCTGGTCACACCACTGACAGCTCTTTCACACAGTGGGTTTGGAGAGAGTGTAAACACTTAACATTTTTCAGTCTATCCAAATAAATCATTCCAGTTTGCTGCTGGAGGTAAGAAAGGGTGAAAAATAGCACCAAATCCTTCACTTTCATGTAATGGCACTAAAGTTAAAAACAGATTTATAAAATATTCTAATCCTTAATCTCCCTTCAAATCAAAGTGATGGCCAGATTCACTAGTGATTAGAGACTCCAAGAGCTTTATTTGTAAATGGCTGGCTCAGACTCTGCTAAATCCTTCTTCTTTTTATTTAGCCAGTTTGGTGACCTGGTAACTATCCAAAACATAAATTTTAATAAGAAAAATATCCAACCACCTCTAGCACATGAAACCTCTGTAACAGACATTATAGAGGGGGAAAAAAAAAAAAGGTGTTAGTTCATACAACACTGAGGGGGAGGGGAGACCTTTTCAGCAGCAGATGAATTCAATGTTGAGAAGAGGCCTGAATCTTTCACACAGGCAATGTGTTTTGTGGTTTCCTGCACAACTAATCTGTTGTTACTTATTCTTTTTTCCTGCAGTATAGATGGACCCTGTGTAGCAGGGAACAGGGTTTTGAAGAACAGCCCTCATTTTGTTCAGTACAATACAGCCTTCTCAACTCTTACACTGCCACTTGAACCCTCAAACTGTACACAGGCAAGAGGAGGACAATTTTGAAATGAATAAAGCAAATAACTGATTAGAGCCTCCTCTGGGTGTAATGCCACATCCCAGCTTAAGGGCTAGTAAAAGCTTTTATATAGTAATTTCCATACCTGGTAGTTTATGCCAACACTCCCTACAGGTATTTCTCAGCCTTCTAAAGCAAAGAGATAGTTGTTGATGTCCTGGACAGATTTCCAATCAGATGTTTGGTGAAGGTCAGAATGGAAGGCATTACATATCTGTATGCACACAACCAACTGGCATCCACTGCAGACTAGTGGATAGCTTCATTTGTCTAAGAAAAAGGTTTTAGGCTTTATCAGTGACAACTTATATCGCAGACAAGGAAGGTTTGCTGATCTACTATGACTCACCCAGATTAATACTTCCCAAAACAAATTTAGTAAGACACAAAGAAATATAAAGTGCCCACAATAATGCAGAAAAAAAAAATTACCACTGAAAGCCATTTTTGGTGAATGTTGATATTTTTATATTCCAACACTCAAGAACACAATTCACATGCTAAATGTGTTCCACGTAGATAAAGTTTTAACAGATTTTTATCCATGAAGGCTCAGAGACATGCAAGCATGAATCCCAAAAGATGAAGGAATTCCCATTCTCATAGTTAGAAGTGAAAGGAGTGGGCTGGAGAGGGAAATGACTGTAGTTAAAACTGTCAAGGAGTCTCAAGAAATGAATATTCATTGCCTGACCTGAATCTATTCCAGTTTCACATGGTATGAGAACAGAACATTTGTTTCTAGACGAAGAACAAAAAAATAAATGGGTTTCCATGGCTTCCCTGGGTAAAGCTATATTTGAGTTTGTTTTGAGGTAGCACTTTTCGCAAAATGGTTTGGTTAATATTAAATAGTTCAGAGCACTTCAGGCTGGTAAAGGATAAAGTAGTTAGATTGCTGGCTCACTAAAATAATATTGCTTTCAAGCATTGTACAGTAAACAAAAATAACCCCCTTAATTTCAAGCAAAACCCAAAACATCATCAGCAGGAGACCTCTGTTCAGACTGCACTCAACAGGATGGAATTTATTACTCAATAAGAAAGTTCAGGATGTCAGAATTCTGCCATTTGGTGCAAAGCTGGACATTGGCGTGAGAAGCAGGTGTGACCGAGCAAAGAGGTGTTCAAGCATGCTAAAGCAAGCACGGCCTGTGAACTCCTCCAGAACACTGAGATTTCATTTACTAATTTGTCCTCTTAAAGTGGCACTTGTTAGTGTTAGGCTTCTGAAGACAAATGTGCCCAAACACAAGGACTTCACACACTTGCCTCTGAGGAGAGCATATGACTAACCTACCTTTTAAGGATACCTATGCTGAGCTATGAGACAAGGGGCAGGACTTCAAGAGTTACTCCTGCAGGAAATTCTGCACTGAGAGGGATTTAATTCTATCTTTCACAAGCAACTTTTGGCAAGTGTCGTTACCAGCACTGTGACAAAGAAATTGTGGAAGATGGAAAAGGGGGAGACAAATAATTAAAAAAAAAATTTAAAAAAATGGTGATAGTAATGGTTATATCTAGCAAGAAAATAAATCCACATAAAATTATAAAATTATGAAGCTTAGAAATCATAGTCTTTTAGCTACAAAAAAGAAACTCTACCCTAGTTAGCATAGTGGCAGTACATCTATCACAAGGCATGAGGGGAAAAGAGAGGTGAGGACTCAGAAGAAGGTATTTGGCATCTCTCCCAGAGAACTGCTAAGCCCTTTCTGTCCATCCCTGCCTGAAGCCCCAACCCACCAGATCACAAACAAGAGCTTCCAATGAACTAACTTATGTCCTGGTTTAAGGAAAATCCAGAACTGCGTATATGAAAGACGAAACAGTGAGGTTCAAGCGTATCAGTGTCATTACATTACAGTAAGAAAATTTGAGAGCACACACAGTTTTGGGGAGGTGATATGAAAAATAGGCAAAAGGTTGTTTGTTCTTTAAAAAAATTCCTAAAATGTAGAGTTTGGTTTCTGCTTCTACCTGGTCACTTTGTGAAAAATTACATGGATGGTTTGACTAGCCTAAGAAGTAACCTGGAAGGGTGGGGAAAACTTTGTGTAAGCAAAAAAAGAACAAAGTTGAAGAAGGAAGAAAACTGTGTGCATCAGCATGACCGCTCAGAGGAGCATGAGTATTCCCAACTTGGATGCATCCAAGGGTTTAAACCAGTAGGATCCAGTTTTCACAAGTTCACAGCTATCAGCAGAGACCTTCTCTCTCCAGAGAAGGGAAGAGAGGGGGAGGAGAACCAGCAAATTAGCCAAGGAAGGCCATCTGTTGAGTGAACCTCAGCTATGAACTCAAGACCTGCCCTTATGAGGCTCAGACATTAATAGAAGTGTCCAGAAAACATCAACAGCTAAGCTGGAAAATTCCTCTAAATCAACAAAAATGAAGGGAAAAAAATAAATAAAAAAATAAGGTGTCTTATTCCAAAATAGTGTTACCATATGCTACACCAATTAGTCTCAAATAAGATACAAAATAAACCTTACAACAAATTCCAGAGTGAGAACATTCCTAGTAACTTTGAAGGCGTATTCTCATCAATTAGGAATAAGTGAACAGTTAAATGGTATGCACATGCCAAATTTTCTGCTGGCAGTATTTGAAAAGTTTAGAAAGAACTATTTTGGAGAGATACAAGGCAGAAAAGGGAGTGGGACAAAAAGCCTCCCACACACATCCCCAGCTCCTAGCAGAAAGGGAGAAAACAATGAATCTCAACATCAGCTCCAGATTTCATGTAATAACTCAGAAGGTAGGGAACCAGAGCAACATGAGAAATTAGAAACAGAATCCAAACTAGAAACAGCTGGTGTACTGCAGGTGATAAAGACAGGTTTATCACTTTCCTCATCTTGCTGCCCAACTCTTAAGAGCATCTCATAAAACAAGATAAAATTTTAGATGAAAATTGTGAATTTTAAACTAAAAACTTCAGTACTACAGATTCAGCATTTAGTAACAAGCAGGAAATAAAGGGAAGGGATTTCTATCCTTACAGAACACATCTGTAATGTTCTTAAGGAATCATACAATTCAATCTGTCAGGGACCTCTGGAGGCCATGAAGTCTAATCTGCTACTTAAGGCTAGACTAACTTGAAAGGTGGATCCCAGCACCCAGTTCCATCAGAGTTTGAATGTGACCAAAGATGGACATTTCATGGCACCTCTAGGTAATATCCCTTACTGGTTTTAACCATGATTGCGGTGACAAAGCTTTTCCTTACATCCAAGTGTAATTTTCTCTGTTGGATGCTGCATGCATTGCTCCTTCACTGTGCACCTCTGAGAAGAGCCTCACTTGTTTTCTCTAGGAAACCCTTTTGGCTGGTGGAGACAGCCATTCCCTACATTTCTTTTCTCCAGGCTGAACAAGCCTAACTTCCCCCAGCTTTTCTCATACACCAGGTGCTACAAGCCCCCAAATCAACCCAGTGACTTTTTGCTGTTGATCACTAATTCCAGATATACTCAAATTTGCAGAGAGCTCTTCACAGATAAATAAGCTTGTCAGTAAGATCATTCCCAAGTCAGCAATCTCCCTTGACATTCCCTTTACCATAGTATGCTGCTGCCGTTTCCCTCAACATGAAATATGTATAGTGTCATAATTTTATCTATAAATGGTTAACAAATACTGGAAATGTAAGCCTAGGCTGCTCTACCCCAAAATAAAGACATGATATGTTTAATGTGAAAAATATTCACACCA
The DNA here is from genome assembly GCF_000695815.1 of Acanthisitta chloris. NCBI lineage: Eukaryota > Metazoa > Chordata > Aves > Passeriformes > Acanthisittidae > Acanthisitta > Acanthisitta chloris. The sequence goes on from NW_008669637.1 coordinate 113,304, forward strand.
CCAACTACTTGGTTCCATTTTTTCCTCAGATTTTACAGTTTTCAGGATATATTTGTATAGTAGTTTCTGGCATTTCCTTACTAAGAATGAAAAACTTGCAGCAGTAATTATGTAACTCCAGAAACTGTGGTGTTAGACAAAATAACAAGTGCAACAATTACTGCAGTAAAAAAAAAGAAATTAAAAATCAAGATTTGAGAGGAATTCCCTTGATGGTAAGTGAAAAGTCTCTTCCCTGCTATGAGAAGAAAAAAAGCCGAAAGATGCTCCTCTGACATCAAAATTGATAGAAATCCTAATGACCTAAAAAGAACAGGCACAAAGACAGAAACAGCCACTTTCAGACAGAGATTACAAAATGTCAGTCATAGGAAAACCCTCCTTCCCCTCCCATGAGAGCTCCTAATCTCCCATTTACCCACCCCCACCACTCCCCGTTTTGCAAAATAAATTATGAAGCCAGAAGGAGCCAGCATAATCATCTAAGTCTTTATCTCTTTGATAGCACAAGCCAGAGGATTGCAATGAATTATTTCTTTTGAGTTAAGGCTTATGGGTTTTTGCTTTTTCCAAAAGGGATGAAAAAAATTCCCCTGTCAATCTTGACTGAAATATTTCCAGGGAAGGAAGTTCTATCCTCAAATTCATAGTTTTTGCCTTATGCTGATTGCTACCATTTTGTTTACATTCAATTCCAGTTCTGATGTGACTTGGCCTGGCAGGCACTTTCAGCTTGAACATTACATGGCTTAATTTCACTGCTTCGATAAGGGAAAGCTCTTCAAGACTACAGCTGAATAAAACTAACTTCCCTTCCAAACCCCCCAAGTTTGCAAACAATATTATTTTCCAGCCTATCATGTTGACATGCCTCTTCTAGAAACCCTGCTTTTCACTCAGTGTCTCTTCCACTGTGAAAACCAGACGTAAATTGTATTCTGTCTGCAGTCACATCAGTCCCAAAAAGAGATTTGTATATGCCTCTGTTTTATATAGCCACTGGTTACATGAGGCTCATTCACCACAGAAATTGGACAAAAAAAATCTCACAGTGGATAACCAAGCCCTTTTCAGAAATGGTGCTTCTTAAAATAGTGTTTCATGCTCCTGTAACTATAACTTATATGCCTTTTTTCCTACATATATTATTTTTATATCTATCTGTAATGAAATAAATACCATTTTAATGTAGAATAATATCTAACCTGGTTTAATTTTCTACTTATGTCTGACTTTCAGTTTCCCAGACCTTGAATTCATTAATAAAAAATACTAAAGCACACACATTTGAGAAAGGATGAGTATGAACAGAGCTTTATAATACTTGGGTTCTTATATCATAGAAAACAAGAGCAGATGTCCAAAGGTTCCCTCTTCCCTCCCTTCTCACACTTCTGATACAAAATTTGTTACCTCTAAACCAATTCTGGCAAACATCTGACCTGCTCTTAAAGCTTCCAACATAGGAGATGTTTCAAACTGTCAAGGGAATTTATGCCAATCTGTAGCATCCTTACATTCAGAAAAGATTTTTGGGTTACTTGGAATAACTCATTTAAATCTCCCTTGCTAGGACTGTTCCCTTCACAAGTTGTGTTTCCTAGCTCTTGATTATTCTTTCTGCTGTAGTCTGGATTTTCAATTGTCTGCATTTTTCTTGATGTTCCATGTCAAAAGTGAACATGCTGATGCCTTACCAACAGCTGAGAGAGCAGAACTGTATCATCCACAAACTAAGTTTCATCTCAGACACTTCACCCCCCGCTTTCCTTAAGGCAACATCATGACACAGTTGACTCATGTTCAGATTTATAAACAGAAGTAAACTATTACTAAACTTGTTTTCCATTTCTAAATATCCAGCTGAAAATAAAATCTTTGATGTCTGTTGCCAGCAATGTGCTTGATGCCTGTCTTTAACCTTTTTTCATGCTCTCATTCTAAAGCGGATTCCCTTTCAGCTGTCAAGAATTTTCAAACCGGAACAATCAGGAGCTTGGATGGTTGGTTTTCAGACATAACAGGAGGCCACTTTTAAAATAAATAATACAAGCATAGCAGAGCAGTAGATGCAGACCATAGATACTACTTGTTTGACTCTCAATTGCCTGTATGGGTGAAGCAGAAAGCTTTCGTTTTGGTTACCTCCAACCACCTTCCAAGGTACCAACTCAGTGTGGACAATGTCTTTGCTATTTCTTCCGGAAAAAGAAACTGTATCATTTAAAAAAAAACCCAAACCAACAAATAAAGAACAGGGGAAAAGAGCTACTGATGGCAAATACAGTATTTTTAAAAAACAAGCTCATGTGTCACATGAAACAGAAAAAGAAACAGAAAAAGAACATTTGCCCTGTTCTTTCAACTTTCAGTGAGGTAGAACATCCTTGAGAACTGAACCACAATTAGGAAAAAAGGCACTAGCAATGATCACTAAGGTAAACAAGCAAAGTGTTCAGTAGCATACAGAGATTTCTGTATTTGCAGTAGTACAAAAATAGCCTAGAAAAACCCAACAAGAAAGCACTTGGGCTACAACCCTCTAAAACATTCCTGGGTTTAGAGAGCCTGTGCTTCTTATATACAAAACCAACTGCTGTCATCTCAGATATACTTCCCACATTTCTAAAAAGTGTGTATATAATCAACACTACAAATTGTACTGTATTAGAACATGACAGAATAGATGACATTTGTATTGAACATCACTACAATAGTTTTCTTAAGGGGATGCTGATGTCCAAGAGCAGTAAGGGCAGAGCAAGAAGGGCAGTGAGCTGAGGAAAAGTCAAAAGAAGCATTTTAAATATGTGAAACCATGGGTACGAGATATATTATGCATATATAAATGCAGGCATCTTAAGTTTCAATAGTTCCTAATGAACAGAGATGAACAAACACTATGAAGCAACTGTAGAAGTCTTAATTTTAATAATGAAGATTGCTATTTTTTCTAGGTGCTGCTGTACACAGACAAGTAGTGAATGGAACAATCTGTTGCTTAAAGCAATTAAATTTATGTCTTTACTCATCACCTCCTAAGACGTCATTAAGATATGCTTAAAAGTTCTGACATGGGCTTTGAATTTCTCAAAGTAAATTAGCCCAAGAAACAAATAACAAAACGCAAAGCTTCTGTTGAATACTCTCCTTCTGATATGTGTCAGGCAAACATGTTCTGGGCTTTTTTCACCTCCTAAGGAAAAGAAGTCACAAGCAGCATTAAGAATACATAAGAATTTACAGAAATAACCACTGAAGTAATACCATAAAAGGCAGAAATGAGCCATAAAATTAAGAGCTACAAAATGTGACATCTCGATGGTGCCTCCCAAGTAATGATTAATATTCTCCTTGCCTCATATATCCATACAAGTTCTGGAAGCTGCTATATGCCTGGCTATATCCTTCTTTCCAGAAAGAAATAAAAATCCCTGGATTTTTCTTTTAAATGCTGTAAACCAGAGTAGCATGAAGGAGTTTAAAGTGATCCAACTCCTGTACTTTGCACACTGACTGCAGAGGCCATCCTTAAACCAGCTTGACTCTCAAAAGCTGCTTTCAGGTATTAGCAGTTACACAGTGCTAGTCCTCTGGATTGTAGCAGGGAACATAATTTAAGAAATGGTTCTGCCTGGGCGATTTCTGAATCAGTGATTAAGGTAAATTTTATTGAATATCTCCAAATACAGCATTTTATAACAATATTCAAATCTGACAGAAGAGGGAAGTACTTTTAAACTGAGCAAATACCATTAAAACCATCCTCATTTATAATGAAAAATGCTACTGATTTACCCAAGACCAACAGAATGAATTGCATTTTGTGTTAATGAACATAGTTTAGTCTTTTCTCTAACTTTATTTTTCATATTTTACTAAACAGAGTTTTCTATTAAAAAATAGTTTTTCTAGTTTTCCTGGTGCAATCCATTCTCAGCTGCAGGATGAAAGTGACAACCATAGCAGAGACTTCAGTCTTTTATGGAAACAATGTTATTATTACCAAGATAAACACTATATGAATTTTAACAACAGACTTGTCTGGAAACAGCATATGAAAGCATCCTGAGTTTTAGAAATACTTCTAGATGTCCAGTCAATATTCTTTTAAATCAAGTGATTAGATACCTTTACCCCCAAACAATCAACAACAAGCACCCTTGAGAAGTACTCGGTTTATCTGACTTTTCAGCATGCTGTCTGCTTAAGTACTAGTAAGCTCCCAATAAAGACTAATCAAAGAAATCTATAAAGGTCAATCACTCACTTTCTTACATAGATACAATGCTGCACTTTTCACTCTACAGACATTATCTCTAGATGCATGTAAAGCATCTTAACATACTTATCTTCTATTACATGCCTAGCATATCATATTTGCCCTTATTGCCTCCCACACAATGCTTATAGTGACTATAATGTGTAGGATGTGAAGTAAAACAGTGATAGGACATTATTTAGAGAATCAAAATTTTCTTAAAATCGCTTTGAGTTCAAACCTATTAAAAAACACCAGTAGGGGCTTTTCACATGGTTAAAGTGTCTATATTAAAATCCTGCATGTGTAGCCTCTTTAATCCAGATTAATCACAGATGGTGAATACATGCAGTATAAAAGAACATGCACCCAGCTCACTCTCTGAACCCTTCGTATACTGGTAGCTAGTAAATGAATGCTTTTGAGAAGGTCTTACAGAAGGTCCCCTTTAATCCATTCTCAATCAGGTAAGTGCAAAATTACGTAGTAAGCAACCATCTTTTAGTCTTCTAAAGGAGAACTGGTTGAGATTAGAGATTAGGAAGGGACACGCAGGGTTAGTGACACATTACAGCACAGAAATACATTAGTCAGGGTTTGTTTGGATTTCTCAGTTTTTTAAAAAATACTATTGGAATTAATTAAAAAAAGATTTCTCTATTTTAACCGTATAAACCAAAAACATAATAGCTATTTTTAAAAAATCTTCAGTGGATTTTTCTACTACAACACCCTTCATCATAGTTCACTTGATTTTGGACTACAGGCATCATCTCTCTTCCATGCCTCAGAAACTAGGCAATCATCAGGCTCACCTTCAACACAAGAGGTCTAGCTTTCCACTCAGCCAGACCAGGGACTGATGTTCAGGTAAGCACTTCTGGCTACTCTGTAAGAAGGCATCCAACACGGCTATTTTTCTCCTCCCTGCGTAACAAGAAAGCCTCCTCTTCCTCACTTGCAAATTTTGCTGGTGCTGAAGCAACAACAATTAGAAGAGGTCCTAGCTGAATGCACCACTCCCCTTCTATGCTGAATGAGGCTTTGAGCAACCTGATCTAGTGTAAGGTGTCCCTGCCCATGGCAAGGGTGTTAGAACTATATGGTCTTCAAGGTCCCTTTCAACCCAAAACAACCTGTAATTCTATGAAAAACAACATGGTGCCCACAGAGCATTAAATTGGGTGCTTTCCACACTGGTACCTGCTAGGTAATAATGCCTAGTCACAGAGAAATGAAAGTGCAAAATTTCATCCTGTAAAGCTGAGATCAGACACGGAGATAATTTTCTTCTGTATGTCAAACTGTGTTTTGCCCTCTTAGTTCAATTCTCAAATCCTCCATTTATTCTTCCCGCCGAGGACTCCATATGTGTCATCCCTCTCATGCAGTGCAAAAATAGCTGTTCCTCCCTAAGGACCATGTGCCTAAAAGTCTGCCTGCCTTTTCCAAATGTATCTTGTGAAATTCCAGCTGGTCTAACAAAAATATTATGTCTCTCTATATAACTTGTTGTTGCAGCAAAACAACATACCTACAAACACTACAGCTACTGCTCGTCTCTGCCTGCATTTTTCCTTCCTCCTCACTTTTTCCACAAAGAAATAAGCCATTCCAGGGTATCCTGGTTTTTAATCTTTAGCTAAGAGATGGTTGTGGCAGAGAGACTGCCACCCAGAAAGCTGTCATTTATTTGATTTACAGGAAAAAGATTGAAACTGCTCAGACTGCTTGCCAAAGGCCTTCTGCTCTCTGATACCTCAAACATCTGCTGGCATTTTGGCATCAGGGAGATGTAGCATCCACAGAATCCTGAGACTGGAAAGAGTCACCTGGGCCATTAAGTTCAGGTTTCTGATCAGTCACAGACCATCACATAACAGGTCTCCAGTCCACCAAGACTTCCAGGATAATCAACTCCCACTGATTGTCTCATTCTGGACTTAGACACAATGGGATTTTGCATTGGCCTCTCAGCAAGCAGCAAAAAAGGACTACTCTACAGTTTACAGAAAGGCCAAAGTGATTCTTCTGCAAAAGGGGTTCATTGGATCGGAAAGTATTAGCAGCCTCTGTTTTCCATAGACAAAATGGGAAGATGACCAGTAGGCTGAGGGAGATGATTCTCCTCCTCTGCTCTGCTCTTGGTGGAATACTGTGCCCAGCTCTGGGGCTGCCAGCATAAGAAGGATGTGGACTTGCTGAAGCAAGTACAGAGGAAGGCCACAAAGATGATCAGAGAGTTGGAACACGTCTCCTACAAAGACAGGCTGAGAGAGTTGGGATTGTTCAGCCTGGAGAAGGCTCCAGGCAGACCTTAGAGCAGCCTTCCAATACCTAAAAGGGGCCTAACAAGAGAGCTGGAAAGGGACTTTTTACAAGGACAGGTAGTGATAGGACAAGGGGGAATGGCTTTAAACTGACAGTGGGTTTAGATTGGATATTAGGAAGAAAATCTTACCTGTGAGAATGGTAAGACAGTAGAATAAGTTGCTCAGAGAATCCCTGGACATGTTCAAGGCCAGGCTGGATGGGGCTTTGAGCAACCTAGTCTAATGGAAGGTGTTCCTGCCCATGGCACCAAGTCTAGAACTAGATCTTTGAGGTCCCTTCCAACCCAAACCATTCTATTATTCTATGATCTAGCTCTCCAATGGTCTCAGCAGAAAAGTGGCTCAAGGTTTATGAACCCAGGTTATACAAGTGTAGGCCCTCATCTTCTCCCAAGCAATCCTTTCACTTCCCAGAGAGGAGAGCACACTCCCTGCTGTAGTGCCCTTTGGAAGACGTGGCTGGCAGCTGCAGCTCCAAGTTTCAATTCAGAGAGATGACAAGCAGAAAGTCTAAGCTTCAATTAGGTGCTTTAACAAGTCTACTAACATTTATCCACCCATGCAAAATTTGCATTTGCTCCAGGACAGTCGTAATTATCCATAAACCTTAGGTCCTTATATAGACTTTAATTAATTGTGTTTATAAACTGCTTTAGAAGATTACAGACAACATCTGAGTCTCCAGGAAAGCCCTTAGGAAGCACTTAGTAAAGTAAGAGAACTGACAAACAAAAACACACCTGGATAAAGACAGATAACTGAATGTTTTGGTAGGCCCCCAACTGCTAACAAACAACATCCACCACAGATTCTGATTTGTCATCTACTACTTTTAAAATAACAGGGCAAATCCATTAGCCCCAAATACCACCTTAAGCAAAAAACTCCATTCAACTCAAGTTTACAAAAAAACTGAGCTAGGAAATGTACCCGTCTCTATTCTTATTAAGTAAAAAGTAATGCACACACTACAGAAAGTTTATGCTTCAGAGTAATGATGTAACAAAACCAAAGACTTGGTAGTTATAGTTATTCTTGGTTAGTCCAGAGGTAATATACAAATTAACACACTTTAATGCAGTATAGTGTCATCTCAAGCAGCTAGGCATAGCTGAGTCAATAAGCAATCAAGAATCCTCACAAACAGAAATTTGATCATCTAAGTTAGACCAGCTTGTCCTTTGATTGATGTAAGCACATGTCAGCCTGCACAGGAACTACTGCTTTTATATCTAAAATAACCTAAAGAGCAGCAAGTCTTTATATCCTACTCACCCACTAAGGAAGAATCAGAGTAGCAGAGAACTGACAGTGATCAACATATTTAGTAACCAAAACCTGGTTCTGTCCTCCTACTTTGCTGCGCTTCCTATTCGCATCACACGGAAGATGCCAACATTTAGTATTGCTAGGCTTGCTCCATCCCCATCATGTTTTCTGCTTTATTTTCATATAAGTTCCTACTTTGATACACCACCTAAGTGAAAATGTACCCAATGGACACATTTGGAGAAGATTTTCAGGAGAGTGTACTGCCCAGCAGCTCACATCTACAACAGCAGAATCGAGTGAGAAGCACCATACCTCTGTTTTTCACTTGGCTTGACGATGGGTTGAAGATCGTTGTATTACTTAAAAGAGAAAGCACTTTTTTCAAGTTCAGTTAGGCATGACCCTGAATTTTTGCTTTGCATTTAATTTTCTACCAATTGCCTTATATTTCCCTGCAGGGGCTTAGAAAAGTCATGTTAAGAGTACACACAGTTCAGTACACAAGAGACTTTTGATGGAAGAAGAGTTCCGAGTTGGTTACCCCTGTAGTAATGACTTTTAATGGTTCATAGACTACATTTAATGCAATTGTGAAAAGCAAGATTTTTTTGTTGTTGAAGTATCAGGATCTTTACTGAAAAAAATATTTAAATGGGTCAAAGACATAACATTGAAAGGAGAGCCCTGGAAAATTTCAACAGCAGGTAAGTGGTCCAACCCTTCAGTTAAGTTACAATGACTGTCTTCAACTCCACAAGTCTGCATGAGTTTGCTGTACTAAGGAGCAGCACAGAGCCACCACCACTTTGCTAGTTCAACAAAGATCAACTAGTAGATGATCCCACAGACCATAACCTAAAGGTCTTCTGCTGGAACCAAACACCTCTAGGAACAAGTTAACTCGGCAATATTTGTGAAGAGGAGCAATGAATAAATGAATGAAGTCTAAGACAGTTCCTCATAAGCACAGTTAATGTATCCAACTATCAAGCATAAGACTGACATTAGCTTGGAAAAAATCCAGGGGTCACAGGCATGATACAGGAAAGGAAACTACAGAAGGAGCTGCTGTATTTGCTTAATACATCTACTGCACAGACTGCTGTCAGTGGATTTTGTTCCAAGAAACTATACAAACAAAACAGTCATTACAGACAGAAGAGAGGGAAAGGGTGGGAGAGAGGCGAGAAGGATTTGATCTCATGATCTCTAACAAAGTTGAACAGCTGAAATGTTCACGGACAATGTCTGTGGAACTCGTTAATTTTCTGAATTATTGTGACAAACTTCGATTTCACAGCTTTGAAGGAGAAAACAACCACTTGCTTAAGAAACCAAGAAAGCATCACAGTTTGTCATTTAAACACGAGATTGTATTTAAACAGACAACTTGTTTATTCTTGTTGAGTCATTTGCATTCTTTAAGCTTTCCATCTTTTTCCATGATGGAAAATTCATTCACACATTGTCTATAATAGATTTTCTAGCAAAATAAATGGATCGAATTGTATATAATCTACTTTCTAATAAGATCACCAGAGAACCCTAAACACACACAAGTTTTATTTCTCACATTACCACCTTCTCAAATCACTGTATTTCATCTAGGAGGTTTAAACTGTGCTGTCTTGGCATGGAAGCATAAATGTTAAGCATAAAAAAAAGATGTTTTTATCACAAATTCTCCTAAGTTTAAGACTGTATGCACTGCAAATGTAAGGATGCCTTAAGATTACATACAAGTAGTCTTTCTTCATTCAGGTTTAGGAATAGGAAAAATGTCAAAGGGTAATCAGTTCTTCTCATTTCCTTCAGCTACACTGCCTTTCCGTTAAATTTAATTAATATACCATAAAAGGTGTTGCTTTTATATCAGACTGTCTGGAGAGTAATCACAGAAACAGAGCATTAGGTAAAATAATTACATAGGATACTACTGTCTCTTTCAAAGTTGTCTTGAGGAAACAGTTTACACAGGACTCTCAGATGACTGAGTAGATGGTAAAATTCACTGTAGTGCCAATTATTAATGAAAGCTTATTTTAGAGAAGTAAACTCACAGACAAGTATCTCTTGTAGCTCAGGAACTCCTTGTAGCTCAGGAACTCCTTGCAACTATGTCTTGAGAGGTGATTCTGGAGCTCATTACCTTCCAAAGAGGCTTAATTTTTCTGCAGAAGTATTTTTTTTCCTTCTCTAGTTCATCTTTATTTCTTCACTTGTTACTGTCAAGGAAGCTTGATATTACAACCTATCATTGTTCTGTTTTTTATAACAAGAACTTGGCCTTCAGGAACAGCCTCATACAACTCTGAATTGTTAATAGTCACTAAAAAGAGGTGGCAATAATGAGTAATCACAGTTCTCTATATATATTGAGAGAGAAATAAGTATGTGTGTATATATATATTTGTATATGCATGAATGTATATATTATATATAGAGTCATATATATGTATATATAATACATATACACACATAAATTTGAAAAACAAGGACCTTCCCTATCAATCCCTGCAAAGAAACAAACAAAACAAAAAATCCAACTTCTTAAACTCTTCATTTTTTCCCCTCCTATTTCCCCTTTTCCATATCTACACTTAAAGCATCTGTAGATATTGGGATAGCATACACCTCCCTCCTTCAGCACATAACCCTGACCCACTTCACTGTGGAAAGCTAGTGAAACAGGCCTCAAATATTTCATTCTGCAGCTGGTCTTTAAGCCCTAATAACCAAGGGAGGTTGAAGTCACTCTCTAATCTCCTAATGTGTAAGAATCAACAGAGCTCCCCTTTGAGCAGCCAGCCTACGCTGGAGCGCAGAACAGATTGTGTCAAGTGACAGCTGCTTTCTGGCAGAACATGCAGGCTCCCTACCAAGAAAAAGAGGCAGGAAGCATCAGTCAGTTGTGGAAGAGGTTGCCAGCTTAAAAAAAATAAAAATCATACAGCCATTCGAAGATCCATGCAGCTCTAGAGAGTTGCCTGGATACACACTAAATGTATATACTCTGTTGCCATCTCCTCTCCAGCTCTCCTTTGCTCCTTGCCTCTTCCCTATTCCCCACAGGATGATTTGCCTATGCATCTGAATGGCCTTTCATATATTATGGCTGCTCTACAAAGATAAATAATAAAGGATTGTCAAGCTCTCTAACTAGTTAAACCAAGTTTGAAATTGAACATGTCATACAGATGCTCACTTTTCTTTAAGAAAGAATTAGATGTAAATGAGCTACAGTCTGATGACTGACCATGGATATCACTATGTGCATATACACATGTACAAACACATGGAAGCATGTTTCTTGCAATTGTGTCAGCATGCAACAACAAGACATGAAATAAAGTATGGTTTAATGGCTCCGTGTTCATAGAATCATCAGGGTTGGAAGAGACCTTTAAAGTCATCAAGTCCAACCATACCATT